>NW_022204507.1:2022724-2235713 GCF_008831285.2 Nymphaea colorata | reverse complement strand
TCTGAAGTCCATAAAATGGTTCCTTCCCCAGTCTCCAGGATGGGCAGGGATTTGGAACCTTTATCCACCTGCCTAGCTCTTATGGCTCGTCTGCCTATGCCACATCCCCTAAAGTGTGTCTTATTTGATATTGGCTCATTTCAGACATCATGTAATTGAGGGTGAGCATCAGAATTTCACAATAGGCTTGGAGTACAATGTGTGCTAAAAAAATGAACCAAAAACCAATCTCTGATATCTCAATCGCATATTTATGCAATTGAAAGAAATATGCGTCAAAAATTGATTTGGCAAACTGACAAGTGTCCAGGATTTCCCAAATATTCATATCCTTTGTAGGTCATGTGCAGGACAAAATTTTAAATATTTGAAAAAGATAATGATTTGGGGTGTGGTACTTGTGAAACTCCTATTCTCAAACTTCTGCAAACATGAGGAAAATACTCCTTTTGATTCATAGTCTTGTTCACTGGATGATCTTATAGCCAGTGAAAGCAATGGGGGCCAAATATGATCTCACTATCAAGCCAGATGGTTACAGATTCTCCAATAGCTAATTTCCACTGGAAACCCAATTTTTAAACATGCAAAATTTGAAGATTAGAATGCTGACATGAGATCCACATTTTCGGGTGCTCAAGAACACTTTCAAAAGCAAAAGCAAATTAATAGAACACTTGCCCTCCTATGCACAATGGGGAATATGTGATGAAAGTTAATGCAAAAAATTAAAAACGTGTGCAGCTGTTTTTATGAAGAAGGTGAAGGGTTCAACTTTTGGGTTCCCCAATAATTCCATCGTATGACAAGTGCCCCTTCACCTTGCCTATTTTAATTTTAGTTTTTGTTTTTAATGCATATGTCAATTATAACCATAGTGGAATCACCAAGAGTCATGTCAATTATGGCTATAGTGGAATCACCAAGAGTCATGTCACTTATTTTCAGTTTTTTTTGTCATGTATATATATATGGCCCTTTGGGTCAGCCAAAAGTGTGTGAGAAAGGCTTTCAAGTGTGCTTAAAGATTTTTTGTCGTGTGCTCAATCTTTGCTGCCTTGTGTCATGCCTTGTGACCACTTGTACAAACAAGTGCTGGATTAGTGTATGTTTGTTCTGTTTTGTATGTTGTGTTTCATAGGAACACAAGAAGACGACGTGCAGGCAGGTCATTTTTGTAGCAAACAATAGGACTACCTACAAGATTTTGATATGCTTATTGCTCACATGTTTTGCAGCAATCATTGACTTGAAATAAGACTTGGTTATTGCTCTCTCTAATGGAGACCGAACAAGGAGAACTGCAGGTACAATTACGATAGAAATGAAATACGATGGACCTAAAGTATGCAAAACTTCATTTCTTTTTTTCCTTAACAGAATTTCTGCTCCCAAAAGTGTTCAAATGTGATATTACCTGTTGCAGGAAAGTGGTCAACAACCAACTCCTCCTCCACCCACACCTCCACCTCCACGTCCTACCAAAGTTGCAGATCAGCCTTCCAAGAAGACTTTTGAGAAACATGAACCAAGTAATACCGAAGCAGGTGCAAGTACAGGTGGGGCTGGGGCAAGTGTTCATCAGTCTTCTAAGCAGCCTTCTAAGAAACAAAGTCACACGGATGGAGGTGGAAGTTCAGGTGGGGCACACGCACATCAGCCTTCTAAGAAACACGAACCAAGGCACATGTGTGTAGGTGCAAGTGCAGGTAGGCCACATGCACATCAACCTTCGAAGTAACAAGCACCAAGTCACAGTGTGCAGGTACCAGTGCAGGTGTGGGGCAACGGGGTCAGGCATAGCAAATTTGAAAAGCATGGGACTAGGTCAAGGGTATCTATATATGTGTGTATGTTGCAAGGGTGTGTTCCTATAATATTATGTGTGTGTGTGTGTGCGTAGCGGGGGTGTCCTGTATGTGTGACTACATAAATAAATATATATATATATAAATAAGTAATGTCTAACCGTTTGAGACTGGTGTAAGATGTTTGAAATAAATAAAACATGTGAAATTGTTTAAAATTTGGGAGCACGTTCTAATAAAATTTTCATTTCATAATATGTTTTACTAATGCAAAATCAATAACTTTAAACGAAACAGATGAATGAGGCTGATAGGCAGCCAATGTCCTTTACGAGTATTTGGGGCATCAAATTCTTGTGCTGTAAAAAAAAATCACCAATGAACAAGTTGAAGCTCGGTGGGGCATGCAGCACCATGAAACACCGAAGAAAGCAGACCCCATGTCTCAGATAGACAAGATTGCATGGAAGCTTTGACTTCCTGTCAAATGATGGAACAACCAACTACAAACTTATATTCCACCTTCATCCTCTAACTCTCTCTCTCTTTGAAACTCGTGTAGCTTCCTTTCTCATCACCCGTTGCCTAACTAACTCTAAGCCAGCTGCCCAAAGAGCAGGACAACACACTATCATTGAACACATTGCAGAATGGGGTGGAATGCTTTGGCCTGCACACGAGCCGAGTCGAGCTCGAGCTCGACTCGATTACACAAAGTCGAGCTCGATCTCGACTCGCTTAACTTGTTCAGTGTTCTCATGAACAACAAAAAAAGAACAGAAGCCAAATCCTCCATCATTACACAATGTGAAAACAACAAAACAAGAAAATGAGAACAACAAATGTACGATCAGTGATAACAAAATAAACAGTCATTAAAAAACACCACAAGATTCGACAAACACCACAAGATTCAACAACAGAAGCCAAACTCCTCCATCCACCCCAATATGAACTCATTTGGAAGCCACAACAAAAACAAAAGCAATAAACAAATGAAAAAAAAACAAGGGAGAAGATAAACCATAACCGGGAGTCTGGGACCAAGGTCACGCGGCACCGACCATGCAAGTGAGATCCAGATGCTTCTTCTGTTCTTCAGCACAAAAATCAGACCAAGAAGCATGAGGCAAAAGCGATGAAAAAGGGAAAAAAAATGAAAACCCTTCAAAACAAGAAATGATTCAAGAAGAAGAAGAAGCACCTGCCGCCCGCCGCCTTGCCGGCTACTCCGCTGCTGGCTGCCAGCTGCCACGCTTGGTGATTGCCCTTCGGTGCTTTGCAGCTTCACCCCTTCGGCCTTCCCCTTCCAAATGAAACATGGACGACTGAAGGCGAAGGGTGGTACTGTGGACCTTGGTCATCTCTCGTGACCTCGTCTGTTGGCCATCGTGGTCGACGTAAGAAGGAAGACAAGAAATCGTGAAGCGGGAGACCAGCCAGAAGAAAAGATGAAGAGATTCAAGACCAGAAGATTTTCTTTCGTTTTAACCCTAAACCGGTGAACCGGTTTCACGAACCGGTTTGTACGATTCAGTTTATTTCAAATAACGAGTCGAGTTCTTGCAACTCGAACTCGACTCATTTATAAATGAGTTGAGTCTTTCCGGGGAGTTCGAGTCAAGCCCAAGTGGCTCGACTCATTGTGCAGCACTAGGAATGCTGCGAAACAGAACACGATGTTCCGTTTTTCACCTAGTCAACCCAAACATTGGACACTGGACACTGGACACTCAAATGGACTCGAGACGAAAATGCTGAGTATAGACACCATGGAACGCTTGCCAGCGGCACACTCGATTTTCCTTTCTCGTGATGCTCTATCTCAAAACCCTTAGGCATTGTTTGAATGGATGAAAAGAAAGGAAAATAAATAGATGGAAGGAAAATGAAAGAGAAGAAAATGGTTAGGGAAAGGAGAAGCAAGAAAAGGGAAAAAGGAACGAATTCCTTTTCCTTCCAATCTTCATTTTCAGAGAGGTTAGAATTATATTAAAAAATTCTTTTCTTTTCTTTTATTTCCAAACACACTTATTAGCTCTCCTTTTTTTCCTCGTTATTAATTAGTCATCAAAACACTAGAAACACCTTTTCTCCATTCCTTTCTTTCACTCTCGCTCTATGCTGACCACTCAATGCTCGAGTCTTTTCCTTTCCTTTCATTGCTCACTGCCTCTCCACTCTTCTTCTTCTTCTACCATCCTTGTTCACATCTCTTCCTATTGCCGTAACACCATTCGGAGGCTGCGTTCCAACCCCCTTCAAAGGTTTATGTGTCTTCCAAAGGTATGTTTGTCCATCTCTACAACCAGCTACCCTTTCTTCTCTTCCTTACAGCTTCTCTTTCCGCAAACCACTGCCCTGGCTTCTTCCAGGTAAGAGCCACTGCAAGCGTATAGCTTTCTCATCCACCTCACAACAAGCGGAACTCGTTATGCCCTCACCCTCAAAAACCACCAACTCATCTGATATTCTTAAGTTCCTCCAAACTTCGCTTCAAAGGACCTTATCAGCATCATTCGCTGGCACGACAATGGTGACACCACCATCAGTGTTTCAACTGGGCCTTGGTGCAGCAGCCGAATTTTGTGTCTGAGTCGCTGAGTCGTCATTGTTGAGGTGATCCTACACCAACTTGGAAGTGAGGCAACCTTCGAGAAAATCATCAAATTTTCTCCTTCTTCTCTCTCACTCATTTGTGGTATTCCTCTCTGGATCTGCAGCAGGATTGAGTGAAAACTACACATTTTCATCTCATTTTCAGGTACCAAGAGAGCCAGCCCTCGAATTGTTTGATGAAATGTCTGTGTATATAGTGTGCATTTACTTGAACAATTTCTTGTTGGGTCTTGACTGTACGCGTTGTTGATTGAAAACGGATAATGAAGGTGACCTCATGAAGCACTTAGCTTAGAAATTGATGGAAACCAATGGCGCATGAGCTATTCCTAATATACATTGAGCTGTACATGCCTGTATAGTATATAATGGATCAGATTTAGTACGCAATTTCATAACTGAATTTGAATCCGAAACTGATAATTGACTGAAGTTTGATAAAAAGTCTAAATCAATCACATAGAAATATTCTCTGGCTACTTAAGCTGAGTTTACAAAATCGAGTTCTGACCAGACGGTACTGTTGAGTGACACAAGATGGCACGCCTCGTCGCCAAAGGTTATTCTCAATAGAAAGGACTGGACTACAATTAGACATTTGTACCAGCCACAAAAATGGTAACTATGTGAACTTTACTTTTAGTTGCTGTGGAAAATGATTGGTTATTATATTAAATGGATGTGAAGAATGTCTTTCTTCATGGCGATTTGCTTGAAGAAGTACATATGAAGGTTCCACCAAGATATGACCATAAGGGGCAGAATCTGGTATGTAAATTACATAAATCTCTCTATGGTCTCAAACAGTCTCCTTGAAATTGGTTTCACAAATTGCCCTTGGCACTAGTGGGGTTTGGATTCAGTCAATCAAATGCCAAACACACATTTTTCACTTACAAACAAGACCAATTTTTTGTTGTTGTTCCCGTTTATGTGGATGACCTTATTATTATGGGCAACAACAAGGAGCTGATTGAAAAATTTAAGCAATTTTTATGTCAGAAATTTGTTGTGAAAGACCTGTACTCTTAAATATTTTTTGGGTTTAGAAATTGCTTGTTCAAGTGCAGTAATTTATGTTTCACAGCAAACGTATGCTCTCAACATTATAAGCGAAACAAGTATAATGGGTGCCAAGCCAATGGAATTTCTAGTGGAACGAAAGCTCAGACTCAAAGAAGGTACTCTCCAAAGCACACAAACCAATCTTCAAATGAGTGTGTTTTGTCATTATGATTGGGTGGTGTGTCAAGAAACACGAAGGTCCATAACTAGTTATTGTGTTCTTCTGGGTGATTCTCCAATTTCATGAAAGAAAAAAACAGCGCACAGTATCTCACTCCTTTGCAGAAGCAGAATACAAGGCATTTGCAAATGTGGTATGTGAAGTGACTTGGTTGAAATTCTTATTGTCGGATCTAGGCATGAGACATCTACAACCGACAAATCTATACTGCGACAATCAGGCTGCCATGCATATTGCTGCCAATCCAGTTTTTCATTAGCGTACCAAACATATAGATTTAGATTGTCATGTGGTTTGAGAAAAAATAAATCAAGGTGTAGTGAGAACCAGTTACATTAACAACAAAGATCGGCTGGCAGACTTATTCACTAAGGCCTTAGGCAAGGAAGCATTTAATCATCTTCTATCCAAACTGAACATAAGAAACTCTACACTTAGTTTCAGGGGGAGTGTTAAAATTAAGATTCGCTTCTTATCTTCTTATTTTGACATCTTAACGATAAGATTTTCAGTTGGTTAGTGTAGCTGTTAGGATGAACCAGCCAAGTATCATGGGAGAAGATGAGCCAACCGAATGTCAGGGGATAAGATGAGCCAGGCAAATATCATGGGATAGGATGAGCCAGCCAAATGTCATTGAAACTAAAAACCGTGTACTACTTTTTCTTATGTATATAGGTGTGTAAGATCAATTGAAAAATATGGAGCAACTCTCTGTTCTCTTCCTTGTGTTACATTCTTCCTTAACTCAAATAATTTCTACATACTATAATACAGAGCCATGACGTCAACAGGAAAGGCTCCCAATTCTTCCAACTCTTTTTCAGCTGGTGGAGCAGAGTCCTCTTATGGTAACAACATCATCACTATTGAAAACCTCTTTTTCCTTCATAATTCAGACAACCCTGGTACTATATTGGTTTCACAATTAGTAACTAGTGAAAATTACTCAACCTGGAGTCATGCTATGAGAATTGATGGTAGTCTTCCCAAACCCAGCGTTGAAGCTCCTGAGGTCATGATGTGGAAGGCTTTGCAATCACATGGTCTTTCAAGTATTCTTAACTCCATCTCAAAATAATTATCAAGCAATATCATCTACACCACCACAACTATTGAAGTGTGGGCACACTTAAAGGACTGATTCACTGAAAGCACAAACCCCTCATAAGTACCAACTCAGTCCTCCATTAGTCGTTTGAATCAAGAAAAGATATCTGTTGCTCTTTATTTTACAATATTGGGATAAGCTTTTATCCTATGATGTTCTTTCAGAATGCTCTTGCAATGCCTTGAAAGTGGTTGCTGAAAAGCAACAAGAAGGGAGAGTGATTGAATTTCTTATGAGATTGAATGATTCATTCAATGCTATGAGATGGCAAATTCTACATATGCAACCCTTGCCTTCTCTACAAAAGACATGCACTGGTCCTTCAAGAGGAGAAGCTCACCATCAAACTAGTGCTGTAGAGTATGTTGGTCTCTCAGCAAGTGCAAATTTGAATGCATTCGAAAACCAACAAAACAGGCACCCACAATACTTCTGCAATTACTGCAAGATTGCAGGACATCAAAGGAACGATGCTTCAAATTAAATGGTTACCCTCCAAACTTTATAGGTGGAAAATAGAGCTAGACAAGGGGGCTATTATCAAGGCCTCTGTTGGAGGGAAAACTGATTCCAATGCCTCAATCTCCTCCATGCATGGAAAATAATTCAGCAAGGACATTCCTCCAATTCTAACTGAAGATGAATTTATTCAATTCAAAAAACTCCTCAAAAATCGATCAGTAACCCAAATAAACTTTCTAGCTAATTCATTCTTCAAACTAGACACCAGGGTAATAGATATTGGTGCTAGTCACCACATGTCATGCTGCCATAAATCAATGCTAGATGACACAAAATTAGCTGTTGCATTTTCAATTAGAGTTCAGGACAACAGAACGGTATATGCTACATGTGTCGGTAAAGTTGTTCTATCACCTTCCATTTTTCTTCAAAAAGTGTATTATCTTCCAAAGTTTGCTTACAACGTATTGTCAGTGAGCAGATTTATTCAGAAAACCAAGCGTCATTTGATTTTCCCCACTCCTGGATGCTTTGTTCAGGACCCAATCTCCATGACATGGACTGAGCTGGGTGATTCATCAGGGGGATTATTCATTTTCAAGTCACCTCTTACAACTGTAGACTTCTTGTTCACGAAACCCACTCAATCAGATTTTGATGTTTGGCATATGAGACTTGGGCACCCATCCTGCTCAAATAATCAAATGCTCTGAAAGCATGACTCTGTCATTAAGTTGTCAAATCATTTCTATGAAGTATGTAGCGTTGCTAAACAATATAGATTGATGTTCAAATTAAGTGAATCATGTTTTGCTAAACCGTTTGATTTGCTAGTTTCTGTTTACTAAAGCTCTTGGGAATAATGTTTCCCAAGCATCACATACTCAAGCACATTACCTTTTGTCTATTATGGATGATTTTTCAAGAGCCATGTGGGTTTACCTATTGAAGTATAAACGTGAAGTAGGTGATTTGCTTAAACATTTCATTAACATGACTGAGAAACAGTTCAAAACAGATGTGTTAAAAATAGGATAGATAGTGGAACCGAGTTCTTCTCAAATGACAATTTTTTTTCCATGATAGAGACATCCTACATCAACATTCATGCCCCTACATGCCTCAACAAAACCGCATAGTTGGGAGAAAGCGTCAGCACATCTTGAATGTGGTGTATGCTCTCAAGTTTCAGTGAGGTCTACCCTTTAAATGTTGGGACTTACGTGCATTAACAGCCACATTTTTAATAAATAGGACCCCATCCAAAAAAAAATAACTTGACAATGAATGTCCCTTTGAAAAATTATTTAAAAGAAAACCACGTTACAAGCATATATGCGCGTTTGGTTGTTTGTATTTTTCTACCAACCTCAAACCACATGGAAAATTCAGTCACATGTAGGGATGTCAATATATCAATTTGAATTGGATATCTGACCAATCCGATCCGAAAAAATCAGACATGGAAAAAAAATAATATCCAATTAGGAAATCAGATTGGATTCAGATTTAATAAATGGCATCCAATCGTATACGAATTCAGATTTAGATATACATAAATATCCGATCGAATTCAGATGCAAATTCGGATCAGATTCATTTAAAGACAAATATCCTATATCTACTGCTATTAAATTTTGAAAATTAGCAAAATCTGGTTCAAAATTTGGATTCAGATATAAATATAAAAATCAGATTCGGATCGTCAAATTGGATTTCGGGTTTGGATATGACTTCTTTTTTTGAATTCGGATCTGAATATTTGAATATCCAAAAAAACAGATATGATTAAGGATATATTGGATCCGAATCTGATCCATTATCCCTAGTCACAAGGTTCAGCGAGGTGTGCTCATTGGGTATCCTATTGAACAAAAACGCTACAATCTACTTGATTTGGAAATAAAAAAAAAATCGTTTGTAGGGATATGGTCTTCAATCAAACCGAATTTCCCTTCAAATTCTCAAAGCATCGGAGCAAAGTCTCACATTTTAAAGTTATTCCTCTCACATTTGATGACAATCATACACTTGAGAGAAGAAATTCAAGTGAACAAGGCCCTTGTTCTTGTCGACTGACTGAAAGCCAAGATGATGTCATGACTACTGATTGTACAAACATTGAACAACCACCTGAAATTGTTTTAGAATCAAGTGATGAGGTTGCAACAAATACTTCCCCAGAAAAGGGCTTCCACAAGGTATCATTTGTCATAAGTTGTCTTTTTCCCATTTTTTAGCTGCTCTTAAAAGCTTCCTGTTGAATATCTTTCCTCAAACCAAACCTTCATGCTTTAGTCAGGCAGAGCAACATACAAATTGGAAAAGAGCCATACAAGATGAAATTATGGCGGTGGAATCAAACAATACTTGGACCCTAGTCTCCCCTTCAAATAATGTCAAACCCATCAGCTGCAAGTGAGTTTATCAGATCAAGTATAAGGTGAATGGTGAAATAGAAAGGTTCAAAGCTATATTAGTGGCCAAAAGGTATGCACAAGTGGAAGGCTTGGATTCCATGAGACCTATGCTGCTGCCGCCAAACTTGTTATTATTTGTTGTTTGATTGCAATAGCTGCAAAACGAAATTGGGTGCTGCAACAAATGGATGTGTATAACTTCTTTGTAAATGGGATATTGAATGAAGAAATCTACATGACATTGCCTCCTAGTTATTGTGAAAAGGGAGAAACAAAATTGTGCAAGCTAAACAAGTTTATCTCTGGGCTGAAACATGCTCCTCAAAACAGGTTCTTGAAGTTATCGTCAGAAGTGGTGAGCTATGGTTTTATGCAATCCAAGTGTGATTACACACTGTGTGCATATCAAAGAGAAAGGGTGTTCATGGTAATTTTGGTGTACATCAACGCTCTCATTGTTGCAGGAAATGATATGGAATACCTAGAAAACTTCAAATGTATCTTGGCAAAAGATTGTGCATGAAAGATGGGCAACTTAAAATATTTCCTTCGCCTAGAGCTTAGCAAAGGGAAGAAATGAATATTTTCATCACAGCGCAAGTATTTTTGTGGCATTATTGATGAATTAAGCCTTCTCAATGCCAAGCCATCTGAGGATCGCATGGAACCTTGTCAACCCTTGCTGCCAATGGTGGATAAGATTTAAAAAATACTTCACTGTTTCAAAGACTTGTGGGGCATCTTATATATCTGACTATAACCAGGCCAGAAATAGTTTTTGCTATTTACTTTCCTAGCCACCATATGCAGAAGCTGACTACTCACTACAATTCTGCTATAAAAGTATTATGCTGTCTCAAACTTCACGCGGTCAAGGAATTTTTCTTCCAGTAGATGACAATTTCAAGCTTACCGTGTGTTTTGATGCCAACTATGGAGCTTGCAAAGACACCAAAAAATCAATCTCTGGTTACTATGTTTAATTAGGAGAATGTCTAATCTTCTGAAAAACATAAAAACTGAGCATAGTATCTCACTTCTCAGCCGAAATAAAACTATTGCGCAACTACTGCTGAGAACTTATATGGATAAGATGTCTTCTAAAAGACCTCCAAGTGCCTCCTCCTTCACCAGTGCAGCTTCTTTGT
The DNA here is from genome assembly GCF_008831285.2 of Nymphaea colorata. Classification (NCBI taxonomy): domain Eukaryota; kingdom Viridiplantae; phylum Streptophyta; class Magnoliopsida; order Nymphaeales; family Nymphaeaceae; genus Nymphaea; species Nymphaea colorata. Next base: position 2,224,899 of record NW_022204507.1, on the reverse strand, counting down.
GATGAGATCAGCATTACAAATGGCAGTGAGCTCAATTTTAAATGAAAGCACCAAGCATGGGGAGATCGACTGCCATCTAGTGCGTGAGCAAGTAAAAAACGGAACAATTGTCACAAGCTATGTTCCATCATACTTACATCTGGCTGATCTATCCACGAAGTCCCTTGTCAAAGATCAAGTCAAATTTTAAAAGCTCAAACTGGGTTTTGGAGACCTCATTCACCAGTTTGAAGGAGGGGTGTTATGAAAAATGAAAACTAATTGTTAAAGCCGTGTTATTAACTCTGTTTTCTTTACGCCCATTGTAAAACTGTAAAATTGAATCATGGTGTTCCTTGTCACACATGTGGAAGTTTCGAGAAATTTGAAGGTGTGATTGTGTTGTAACATGTATCCAAGAATGTGGTGTTCATATAGAACATGCATCCAAGAATGCAACGTTTTGCAATTAATTGACTTCAAAATAATTAATAAAATTAAAGGATGGAATATGAGATGTTTTGAATGAGAATAGTGCACTAGAAAATGATTGAGTTACGTGTAAAATGTGGATCTGAGTGGTTGAAATGATGAAGCAGTACTAAAAGGTAATACTAAGTGGGTAGGAATGGAGGAAATCAATTAAGTTTACAAAGTGGGTCTCAAAATTTTGAACTTTCTATGTGTTGGTTACTTATTTTGTGGTTTATCATAGACATGTCATTTACTCGGACCATCTAATGTATGGAGTAGTTTGCGGTGCAATAATGCGTGAATTAATTTAAGTTCTTCTTCCTAGACATTATATTAAAATATATTAAAACAGTGCATATATAATAAGTCCCAATTAGTGCCTCCCTTTGGGATCTGGTTGCAGTAACAGCTTGCTCAGGGTACGCCCCTACCTTTATCATTTTGGGACCTCCATTTGTTTCCCCATGTTTTATAGTGGAAGAGAGTAACGCCCAAAGTGCCTCCATTTCATGTGAATTTTATTCTTAACGCAGCAAATAATTGCAAATATTCCTATTGTTTATCCTTGTGAAAAGCACATAATCTGTTACGTAAGAACCTGTAAATCACTTAGCTAGTTTTAACCTAATATGTTGCCATAATATTAAAAGAGCAATATTTAAGTCAAGAACTCCCTGAAGATATATAACTAATTTGGTGCTTAAAGGAACAATAAAAGCTATATACTAATTTCTGAATAAATATAGAAGCATCTCTTCCTTGTTGTCAGAACGAAACAATTTGGCATGTTTAGCTTAGTTAATTGGTATCAGGATTGGAAATTAACACATAGGAGGATATTAAATTTCCACAGTAAATTATTCAAAATTAATTAATATTGAAGCTATTAAGTTTTTTGCAAAAATATTTTGAAAAGCCATTAATAAATGTGGTGCATGTCGGTTGCTAACAAGACTGAACAAAATCCCCAAAATGGTGCCAACTAATTTGTTGATTCTAGCTCATTGTGCATATCTTTGAGACAACAACAACATTTGCTGGTAAGGTGGATCATCATGCACAGTGGACATCATAAACAGTGCACCAATGAACGAACAGCCAATAATTGAATTTTATTTATTTATTTTTTTTTTTTTTGGGGGGAGCGAGAGAGAGGGGGAGAGAGGGGGAGAGATATCATTGATTTTTTAAAAAAAAACACAAATGAAATATTAGTAAGTTAAAGGCTTAGAAAATTGGTTTCTCTTTTAATTACGAAAAACAGCAAAAACATTTTAGTTATACTATTTGCTAAGTTATTTTTCTTAATATCTATTATCATATTTTCTCAAAAAATTGGGGAGGATCATATGAAATTTTCTGCTCGATCGACCATCACGCATGTTGAAACAAATATAGACATGAAGCATAGCTGGTTTTCTGGGTTTTCAAACTTGGTATATATTTTTTAAACATGGTATATATTTTTCTGTTTGGATCACACCTGTCCTTAGGCATATTCTGATCTTGATTAATTTATATTTTCTATGTAACTATTATCTACAAATAGAAAAAAAAACAACAAAAAATTCACTTTCAAATTAGTTGATATCAACCGACATATAATTAATGAGTCAGACGCCCTGTATTAGCCAACTATTTCCCAAATTCCAATGACTTCCAGTTTTTTCCTTTTTGTTCATTTATAGCTCGATTTGGCTTCGGCAGACCAGGGCTTGGTTTTTCATACCAAAACCTAAAAATAGGGTTTCGTTCCTTGTAATATCTGGTGGACCCAGGGCTGCATGCACGAGTCAAGTCGAGCTCTAGCTGGGTCAGTCCGAGTCGACTTCACTCAGAAAACTCGTGGTCAAACTCGACTCAAGCTCCAGAACAAGCTCAAGCTTGACTCGATGATACAACATTGGGCTCAAACTCGACTCACTGAACTCATTTATGTTAAACATGTCTTGTTTCATTTAACTTGTCTAACGGTATTAACTCATTTAGTTTTTACTCGTTTAGATTTTTTGTCGTTATAATTCAATATTTATTGTATAGTCCAGTCAAGTTGAGTTCTTACAACTCGAACTCAACTTGTTTAACATTTCGAGCATACATTTGAACTCAAGCTCAACTCGTTAATAAACAAGTCGGGTTCAAGTTGAGCTTGAACGAGTGAGTTCGATCGAGTCGAGCTCGAGCTGGCTCAACTTGTTGTGCAGCCCTAAGTGGACTTCTCTTTCAGACATATAATATTAATCTACTTATTGATCGGGTCTTTTGCAATGCACCAAGATTCCTTTTGGAATAGATTTCAAGGAAAATGAGCTATATCCGATCTTGTTTGGACTTTCACCCCTAGCCACAAGTCGTTCCCATATTTTTGCCACATACGTGGGCTCGGTCCTCGAAGGCCTGGTAGAGCTTGTTTGAACCTGGCTAGATCAATCAGTTTAGGGTCAAATAGGAATAACTATCATCTGCAACCTCTAGAAAGCACCTAGACTTAATGGCTTAAGCAGCTGTTCCCAAAAGGCTGCCGTTAGAGTGAGTGTGCCCCGCCGGGTCTAAGCTCCGCTCCTTCGACTGATTGTTTGCATCCGATCTCAGGTTCTCCATCACACTAACCTCCCCGCTCACCAAAGTGAGGCTGTGCAGCTGAACTTGACCCTTCAAGACTCACTGATCGAGCTGGCGAGTCCTCGAAAGTGTTCTTCAGTCTGATTTCCATGAAAACTACTAAAGCTGCAAAATATTACACTCTAATTGACAAGGTAGAGCGCTCAAGTGTTGGAGAAAGTCCTAATTCCTAAAAGGAAAAGGTAAAGCCTAGACTCCAAGGGTATTGTCTCCCAAGTATTGAATTTGCCGTGGCACTGAACGGGCCAATGGAAAATCAGCGACTTATGTATTAATGGGTTTAAGAAGCTGCAGCGGCATCAGCCATTAAAATAAAGGGATTATTTACAAAATTACTCATCTCAATCTAAATTATCTACAAAGGAAGAGAAAACTAAAATGGATAATTTTCAATAAAAGGGCAACTGTTTAAATTATTCCTTATAATTTTAGTGACTTCCATGCCGAAGCAACTCATTGAGATTTATCCAAAAAGTTGAGTGCACGTTTCTTGATCTTTAAGAGTTGACTGATGAATTACTATTTGACCAAGAATCGAGCTACTTTGTATAATTTTGTGAAAGATTGCGGAAATATTTCAGTACGTTCAGTCTCAGATGGGCTAGCATTTTAATGGCACACTACAAAAAAACATTTAACGAAAAATAGTTTTTTAAAAATTATTTTTAATTAGTTTTGCAAAACAGACTTGTATGTTTGGATATAGAATAAAAACAGTTTTTTGTTTTTAATTAATTTTGGTACAATATTTTTTTCCAAAAATTAATTTGTTGTAAAACTTGCACTTCTTATCATCCAAACTCTTACGAAACAGTGTCTTAGAAGGAAGAATTGGTTTTTACCTCAAAAAATGAGTTTTGCCACACAAACAACTTAAGAATGCGTTCTTGTGAATATGAAATATTAATCCTCTGAGGGAGGAAATTAACAGGACACTATTGGAAAACGATCCAAACAGAAAAAAAATTATATGTTAAACTTTTTTGACTTGGTATGCGGGAGAAAAGTCGACGGATGGAATATGCCATGGGACAAAAAAAAAAGTTTAACCAATAGATATACAAAACCATCTGATCGAAACCATTGTTTTGAGCAATTATTTCTAAAACCTCACTAATTAATGCATGTGCGTTGCCGAGACAACTAAACAATTAAAATTAAATTACAAACAGTTGATCACTTTCAGAACGCATCATATGTTAAGTCCTAACAGAAGATACCATGCCAAGGGTTGGAAATAATCAAAATACTCTTTTATTCAAATAATCAGAGATAGTTTATAGTCATACTATTGAATGGTTGATAGATGTCGAAAAAAATATATAAAATGGTACGCAGATGTGTTCAGTGAACAACCCATAAAAAAATGCATGAATGCAGGTATAATTATAGTCATACTTTCAGATATAGGTTTATTTTTCGAAAGACTTGACTCTCTCCTCCTCTCACCCGTCAAAGACGGATTTATTTCATAGAGCATTTTTTTTCATGGGCACAAGATGGCGAAAGGTGTTTCTATATACATCATGCATATAGCTTGCTTCAACCAACTGGTGTCAACTAGTTTCCTCATACTGGACGATCCAAAATTCTTGCATGGTTTATTCTATTGACCACATTCAGACTCAAAATAACCTCACAAGATATGGTTTTCACCTTGGGAGCAAGTGTCATTTATGTTATTGTGCTGAGGTCTACCACTCACCTGATGTGATTTTGTCGAGTGTCTCAAGATCTTTATGCGCTTACCTGGTCTATGCCTCATATTGAAGTCACAAACATATCTACAATTCAGAACCTTGATCCATGGACCAGTTAGAGTGAGAAATAAAAAGAAATGGCGTACCATTTAGAGAACGACTGTTTACGTATGGGGCATTTGGAACTCCAGAAATGATATTATTTATAGGAATGAGACTGTCTTAGTTCAGTGCATGACATCCTCTATTTTGTATGATGTCTGGTTCATTTCTAGTAACCTATGGGGAAATGGTGATACCTCCAACTTCTTACAGGAATTAAGAGCTAATCTTTAGATGTAATCACTTTTTCAGATTCAACTTTTTGTTGGACTTATGTTAATGTTATGTTAATTTTTATTTCTCTCTCTCTCTCTCTCTCTCTCTCACTCTCTCTCTCTCCCTGAGAACATTGCAATTTAAAAATGTGTAGGGTGGCTTTGATGTGAATGTTTTGCATATGCCAAAAGAAAATCAATATATATTGTTGAGTTTACTCCGCTATCAAACCTAAGGGCCGGCCGGGTAAAAAAAGAAAAAAACGGGCAGGTCGGGCAGGCCCAGGCTGGGTATTATGTTCCGACTTAATTCAATATATACATCATCAAACCTTATTTCTCTCTCTACTCACATATAGGCAGTATGGATTCATATATTTTCAATTACAATGAATTGGCGAGGATAATTTTCTTATCAGTTGTTTTCTTGAATAGAATAGAGTACTCTTCTAAACAAAGTCATTACCAAACAAGCAAGAACGAACATTTTAGAACCAAAATACAACATGACATTAACAACCTTTAACAATTGAAAGACCGTGATTCTGTGGTTGTTTGTACAACTGGACTGAAAGAAAGGAGAGAATTAGCTAAAATAAAGGCAACAACGATACTAAAAAAAATAAAGCATTAATTAGAAGGAAGCAATATACATTTCTATTTCATTTGGAAGACTGTGACTGCACTGGCTTATTTTTCTTTCATGAATGACATAACCCTGCCCAATACAATTATTGGTTGACATTTCGAGTAATTTGATTCAATAACCTTAGCGTTTTGTGCTCCATTCTTGCCCTTCTTTGATATTTATTTAATTGAAAGAAAAAGAATGGCTACCGTAACGATGAATGTCATCATTTTGTGGTGAAGAATCGATGAAAAACTACTCATTTTAAAGGGAAGAAAAGAACCGTTCGACACCCTTGAACACAGGGATGGGGGAAAGGGTGTGAGGTTTCAACCTCTTATTGAATTACCGAAAGAGAAGAAAAGAAAAAGGAAAGCTTGTGTGAGAAGCTAAATGATGAAAATTTTACTTTGCTGGCCCCTCTTTGATGATGACTAAGCTTCTCCATAGATTTACCTCCGCCTCCATGGATACATCCAAGAAGATGCTGTCTTATTATCTTTTATGAAAAGCCGCTAATTGCTGGAGAGCAGTCGAATTGGTGCGCCCAAAGAATTCTTCTGCTAGGGAACAACAGAAAATGAAACTCAGGAGATGTACACATACATATGAACTGAGAAGATGTTTCCTCTTTTTCCTTATCACTGTTTAGCAAAGCCATTGCTGCGTCTGCCATTGTGAATGCCTTTTGTTAGGATTTGAAAAACTGTTGGGTTGTAAGAACTTTTTTCTTTAATTTCCAAAAGTTCCTTCGCTGAAGGGCAGTAATGTTTTGAATTTTGAACCAAACAAAACACTATGTAATTATTCCATAAATATAAATATGCACGAAACAGTCCTACACCTGCCTCTGCCTCTGCCCCTGCCTTCAGGCCATAAGACGAAGAAACAGCTAAAAGAAACTGGCCGCCTCAGTAACGAGGCCTTAGAGGTGCAGGCAGCCACGCCTTCTTCCTTCCTTTGCCTCCAAGGTTCAGGACGAAGGGATTGACACATACTCATGACCGCCTACCTTTCACTTGGGCCATAATATATATATAGGTATGAGAAACAGCATTGCGGACATATGACCTAATTTGCATGAAGCATACCTTCAAAGATGTGAGCTATATCACACTTGCCGCCCTTGTTTCTTTCCTTCTAATGATGTAATAACAATAACATGAATAACAAGATTTAATGAAAAATGAGAACCGAAAAAGAGAAACAACTAAAGCTGACAAAGTTGGAGAAGAATGAACGTGAAGAGTGACCGAGCAATAAGAACGAAGAAGGATTTCACATGTTCATCTGAAGATGACGTAGATATAGAATCTGATGTGATGATGTATGCTGCCAATGGACGGTGGAAATAACACGTCACAAATGGCTCTGTAACGTCATCTGAGATCTTCATCTCCCATATTTCTCGTCGCCATTTTCTATTTCCTTGTTGGCATTTAATTCCTCTAGCTTCCGGAGACCCGTGGGGTTCATCGTCCTATTAGCCTTTCGTGGGGAGGCTGGTTATTAGGGATGTCAGTGAATCTGATTCGGATCAAATATCCGATCAAGTTTCTTTAAATAAATCAGATATGAAAAGAAGAGAAGTTTGATATCCAAATAAAAAATCAGATAGAATTCGATATTAAAAATTGGCATCCGATTAAATTTGGATTCAGACTCAGTATTAAATAGATACCCAATCGGAAACAAAAAAAGATAATGGATATATAAACCCAAATTTACAGATCCGAATCTAAATAAAGTATTTTATTCTACATTCTTGTAAATTTATAAATCTGAACCCAAATTTGAATCCCCAATTTTAAATTAATATCATCCGATTCTGAAACCAATTCAAACTTGGTTGAGCACATGACGAGGTTTCGGTTACATGCACGGTCGATAGCCTTTAGGTGATATTTTGTTCATAAGTCTTCTTGCTTTTATAGCTGCATTTTTTAATCACTACCCACAAGATCAGGTTACATGCACGGTCGATAGCCTTTAAGAAAATGATAAGTGCCCCTCCTGGCCCACTGGCTCTCTAGCCCACTTTTGGTGTACTTGGCATCCACAAGAGCCTGCGCACCAGCGTAGGCATAATATCAGCTTTGAACATCCACCATCATCGATACTAGAGTAAACACATGAGAGGGAGAGAAAGAGAGCTTCTGTGATGGAAACAGGGATGGGGAGCATATGAAGAAGGGGTAGAGAGTTTATTTCCTCTCTTAGTTGTAAAGTGTGTCGCAGACCTCCTCATGAGCTTGTTGTTGGCAACTCCACCATCATCAACGTCATCGTCGTCTTCTCAAGAGATTTACTGGAGAAAGTATGATTTAGCAATTTCCAACCTTCACGAGGCTATGAAGCTCAAGCGGAAGAACGTTTGGGCATTCTGCCTCTTGGATTTGTTATGAAAAATGAAAACTAATTCTTAAAACTGTGTTATTAACTTTGTTTTCTTTACACCTATTGTAAAGCTGTAAAATTGAATAGTGGTGTTCCTTGTCACGCATGTGGAATTCTCTAGAAGTTTGAAGGCATAATTCTGTTGTAATAGGAAATATTCTTTTATGCCTGTAATTGATTATGTACGGAAAGAGTATAAATATGTGAAAGGAAGAAGAGCATGATGCTTTGTTCCATCATGCTCAGCCTTCTCTGTTGTGCCTGTTGATTCCATCACAGCCTTTAATTTCTGTTGTGCGTACTCTGATACTCGCATTGTCTCAGAGCCATGGCATCGATAGGCAATGCTTCCAACTCTTCTCCAGCTGGTGGAGCAGAGTCCTCTTATGGTATTGTATTGGTTTCACAATTAGTGACTAGTGAAAACTACTAAACCGGGAGTCATGCTATGATAATGGCACTGTATGCCAAAAACAAGTTGACCTTTGTTGATGGCAGTCTTCCCAAACCCAGCGTTGCAGCTCATGAGATCAAGATGTGGAGACGTTGCAATCACATGGACCTTCATGGATTCTTAACTCCATCTCGGAAGAATTATCAAGCAATGTTATCTACACCACCACAGCTATTGAAGTGTGGGCAGACGTAAAGAACCGATTCACTGAAAGCACAACCCCTCATAAGTACCAGCTCAAATCCTCCATCAGTCCTTTGAATCAAGAAAATATATCTGTTGCTCTTTATTTTACAAAACTGAAATCCTACTGGGATAAGCTTTCATCCTATGATGTTCTTTTGAAATGCTCTTGCGGTGCCTTGAAAGTGGTTGCTGAAAAGCAACAAGAAGAGAGAGTCATTGAATTTCTTATGGGATTGAATGATTCATTCAATGCTATAAGAAGGCATATTCTTCTTATGGATCCCAGCCCTCTCTACAAAAGACTTATGCACTGGTCCTTCAAGAGGAGACGCAGAGAGAAGCTCATCTTCAAAGTAGTGCTGTCGAGCATGTTGGTATCTCAGCAAGTGCAGACTTGAAGGCCTTCAAAGACAAGCAAAACATGCACCCACAATACTTCAGCAACTACGGCAAGATTGCTGGACATCAAAGGAAGGATACTTCAAATTAAATGGTTACCCTCCAAACTTTAAAGGTGGAAAATAGTGGCAAGACAAGGGGGCTACTCGAAATGCCTCTGTTGGAGAGGAAACTGATTCCACTGCCTTAATCTCTACCACGCAAGGCAAATAGTCCAACAAGGACATTGCTCAAACTTTAACTCAACATGAATATATTCAATTAAAACAACTCCTCAAAAATCGATCAGTAACCCAAATAAACTTTGCAGGTATGTCATCCTTCAAACTTGACACCTGGGTAATAGATATTGGTGCTAGTCACCACATATCATGCTGCCTTCAATCATTGCTAGATGATACAAAATTAGCTGTTTCATTTTCTATTAGAGTTTCTGACAACAGAACGGTTTATGCTACACATGTCCGTAAAGTTGTTTTGACAGCTTCCATTTTTCTTGAAAACGTGTATTATCTTCCAATTTTGCTTACACCATGCTATCTGTGAGCAGATTTATTCAGCAAACCAAATGTCATTTGATTTTCAAAACTACTGGGTGCTTTGTGCAGGACCCGATCTCGATGACGAGGACTGAGCAGGTAAGTGAATATTCTTTTGTTAAACCTTTTGATTTGCTACATTGTGATGTTTGGGGACCATACCCCCAAGCATCACATACTCAAACACATTACTTTTTGTCTTTTATGGATGATTTTTCTAGAGCCATGTGGTTTTACCTAATGAAGTATAAAATTGAAATAGGTGATTTACTTAAACATTCCATTAACATGAGTGAGCAACAATTCAAAATAGATGTGTTAAAATATGATAGATAGTGGAACCAAGTTCTTCTCAAATGACATAATTTTTTTTTTCGTGATAGAGACATCCAACATCAACATTCATACCCCTACCTGCCTCAACAAAATGGCGTGGCTTAGAGAAAGCATCGGTACATCTTGAATGTGGCGCGTGGTCTCAAGTTTCAGTTAGGCCTACCCTTAAAATGTTGGGACCTACGTGTACTAACGGCCACATATTTAATAAATAGGACCCCATCAAAAAAAAAATTGACAATCAAACTCCCTTTGAAAAATTATTTAAAAGAAAACCAACTTACAAGCATCAATGTGTGTTTGGTTGCTTGTGTTTTGCTTCCTACCTCAAACCACATGGAAAATTTGATTGCGGGGCTCTACGAGGTGTGTTCATTGGGTATCCTACTGAACAAAAAGGCTACAAACTACTTGATTTGGAAACAAAAAAAAAATCGTTAGTAGGGATTGCGGTCTTCAATGAAACAGAATTTCCCATCAAATTCTCAAAGGATCAAAGCAAAGTCTCATATTTTCCAGCTATTCATTTCATATTTGATGACAATCATATACTTGAGAACAGAAATTCAAGTGAGCAAGGCCCTTGTTCTCGTCAACTGACAGAAAGGCAAGATGAGGACATGACTACTGATTGCAAAAACATTGAATAACCACCCGAAATTGTTTCAGAATCATGTGGTGAGGCTGAAACAAATACTTCCCAAGAAACTTTACCAAGCCCTCAGCAACCAGTGCAAATCATCCAGAATATCAAAGCCATCCATTTTATTGAAGGATTTTTACTGTGGTATGATCCATCCTGATTCATGAAGTCCATCACCATCATGGAAAAGGGCTTCTACAGGGTACTGTGTGTTATAAGTTTTGTGACTTTTGTCTTTTTCTCATTTTTCAGGTGCTCTTAAAAACTTTCGGTTGAATCTCTCTTCAAACCGAACCTTCATCCCTTAGTCAGGCAGAGCAAGATCCAAATTGGATAAGAAACATGCAAGAAAAAATTAAGGCATTAGAATCAAACAACACTTGGACGCTAATCTCTCCTTCAACCAATGTGAAACCCGTCAGCTGCAAATGCTTTTATCGGATCAAGTATAAGGCAAATGGTGAAATAGAAAGGTTCAAAGCTAGATTAGTGGCCAAAGGGTATGCACAAGTGGAAGGCTTGGATTACCATGAGGCCTATGCGCCTGTCGCAAAACTTGTTACTATTCATTGTTTGATAGCAGCAACTGCAAAACGAAATTGGATGCTGCAACAAATGTATGTATATAATGCCTTTCTAAACAAGAAATTGGATGAAGAAGTCTACAATACATTGCGTCCTAGTCATTGCAAAAAAGGAGAAACAAAATTGTGCAAGCTAAACGAGTTTATCTATGGGCTGAAACATACTCCCCAAACTGGTTCTTGAAGTTCTTGTCAAAAGTAGCAAATTATGGTTTCATGCAATCCAAGTGTGATTACACACTGTGTGCATATCAAAGAGAAAGCGTGTGCTTGGCAATTTTGGTGTATGTCGATGATGTCATTATTGCAGGAAATGATATGAAATCCATAGAAAACTTCAAACTGTATCTTGGCAAAAGATTTTGCATGAAAGACATGGGCAACTTAAAATATTTCCTTGGCCTAGAGCTTACCAAAGGGAAGAAAGGAATATTTTCATCACACCGCAAGTATGCCTGTGGCATTCTTGATGAATTTGGCCTTCTCAATGCCAAGCCATCTGAGGATCCCATGGAACCTAGTCAAACCCTTGTGGTCAATGATGTTGAAAATTTGAAAAAACCTTCATTGTTCCAAATACTTGGGGGCATCTTATATATATGACTATAACCAGGTCAGAAATAGTTTTTTCTGTTCACTCTCTTAGCCGCCATATGCAGAAACTGACAACTACTCACTACAATGCTGCTATAAAAGTATTACGCTATCTCAAACTTCACCAGGTCAAGGAATTTTTCTTCTAGTAGACGACAATTTCAATTTTATGGCGACTAGGGAGCTTGCAAAGACACCAGAAGATCAATCTCTGGTTACTGTGTTTACTTGGGAGAACATCTAATCTTCTGAAAAGCAAAAAAACTGAGCACAATATCTCGTATCTCAGCCGAAGTAGAATATCATGCTATTGCGAACTCCTGCTGTGAACTTATCTGGCTAAGATATCTTCTAAAAGATCTCCACCAGCGTAGCTTCTTTGTGACCACAAAACAACATTGCAAATAGCAGTGAGCCCCATTTTACATGAATGCACCAAGCATGTGGAGATCGACTGCCATCTAGTGCGTGATCAAGTCAAAAATGGAACAATTGTCACAGTCTATGTTCCATCATGCTTACATCTGGCTGATCTATTTACCCAGTCTCATGTCAAAGGTCAATTCCATTTTTTAAAGTTTAAACTGGGTTTTGGAGACCCACATACACCAGTTTAAAGGAAAGGTGTTATGAAAAAGGAAAACAAATTCTTAAAGTTGTGTTATTAACACTGCTTTCTTTACGCCCATTGCAAAGCTGTAAAATTGAATTGTGGTGTTCCTTGTCACACGTGGAATTCTCTATAAGGTTGAAGGCATGATTTTGTTGTATAAAAAAAATATATACTTTCATTTCTGTAATTGATGTACAGAAAGGATTCAAATATGTGAAATGAAGAAGAGCACGATGTTCTGTTCCATCCATTTTACAGCCTTCTCTGTTGTGTCCAGTTGATTCCATCGCAACCCATATTTTCTCTTGTACGTCATCTGAAACTCGGAAGAACTTGCAAGGGGAGGGAAGGAGTGGGGTGGTGGACGAGGTGAGTTGGGCTTGTGATGATGCGCAACAGGTTGATGCATTATCTAGAGGTGCTCAGAAGCAACCATTTAAATGTGTTTTCCTAATTAGTTAGGTGATATTAGTACGCTAGCAACAACTTTTGCATTGTAAAAGTGATTCGACATTTTTCAGGCAAATTTTCTACCTGCATCTTAGTTTGAGTTTGAATTTATTGTGATCAAAGTAATGTTGCACATAAGGTGATTCCATTCTATAGACGATGTACTAATTCTTGGACGTCAGGTGATGTGGTTGTAGAGCTCTAGGATATAGATGCATATCTGAGAGACATGGAGCGATCAACATGGTAGACTAATTAAATGACATATTGAGATATAGTGTTTGCTCATATGGGGCAACATTTATGTTCACTTTTCATTTGTAGGACTTCAGTTTGACTGAATAGAAAGATGATCTCCGTAGTTGTGGGGATTGGAAGATTAATGAATGGGCTTGAGGTTCTTGGAGATAATTTAGAGAAAGACACTTATTTGGAATGAACAGGTAATAGGCATGCAAGCTAAGAAATACAATGATGATGTTGATGCACATACGTACAATTATTTCCAAATGTAGACACATACAAATATGTATAGCAAAATTGACAGCAGTACTGTTTAATGCAGTGATTTTAAAATGAATTATATGTTATCAGGTTTTCTCATATAGTCTGGTTTGTTGGGGTATCCTCAAAGAACACAGTCAAGGTCGATAATTAAACCTTTCTAGCATATTTGTTCAGCATAAGGTTTTAAAAATCATGAACAACGACTTCCATTGGCAAATTCTAATCCAGTGAAGGTGGCCAACTATGTAGCCCTTATGGCCTTTCATTTTCTAGGCTAGCAGCATGGGGCCAAATCAAGACGTTGAATGCCTTTGTCTCATAAAATCAAGACTTCATATGCTACTTGATGCTTATTAATTTGCTAGGCTTTAGGGAAAAAAGTTGATGTTGTTTTAGTCCGTTTGGTGTGCTTGCTGGTTGTATGAGATGGATTTTTTATATGGGGCATTTATTAAACCACATGAGATGCAGATAATGATTATATGAAAGCATTAACAAAAACTGTACAACACTGCGTTGGCTACATTGCAACAATTATTAAAGAAAATGGTGGCACTATGAGAAGGAAAAACCATTAGACAAAACATTTTTATGAAGATTTGGGAGTGGGGGAAGACAGAGAGACGATTTAAGATTTAAGGTTTGGGGATCGAGGGAGGAGAGAGATAGAGTTGAACATTTAGGGTGCGAGAGAGAAAGCGTGTGTGTTCTGAAAATGAAATTCATTAAACCACCAGGGCCTTAATTAGAGAGAGAGAGAGATACCGATTTAGTCCTGTATTGAAGCAACAGGTGGGAGATGGTGAGAGAATCTTATTAGAAAACAACAAGAGTTGCAAACTTATGGTACAGTTGACTGGTTGGACAAGATCTAGACTTGGATTAAACCTGGACCATTAATTTTAAGCTATGTCACCAGAGTTTGGGGTGCGGGTGCCGGAGCGGCACATTCTAACAAATTTAGGTGCAGTGGTGCGGTGAGGATATTTTATTATTATTATTAATTTATTATATATATAACAGAATAAGCAAGTATATATTATTACTATAATTTAGTTATTAATGTATATAACATATTTGAATAATTGCACTGCGTAGGAAAATATCAAAACAACAATAATTGTATTATAGTAATTTAGTAATATGACATTCTAACTGGTATGAGTCGGAGCCACACCCATGTCCGGTGCACACCCGACTCGGGTGCGCAGGAAAATAAGAGTCCGGTGATTTAGATCTTAAGTTGGATATTCAAAATCCAAATTCTGAATTTGGATGTGGGGTGTGTGTGTGTATATATATATATATATATATATATATATATAAAAGTTAGATTTGCATATGAAATATAAGTTCTTTCATTCACATCCGAATCTGAGTTCAGATCTGAATCTATGAATATCTAAAAAACCAGATATGATAATATCTATTCAAATCCTATCCCTTGGCATTGACATCCCAGTTATGTTTAGAAGTGACATTCCTTAACCCCTGAAGCTAAGCCTTCGCTGTTCGCTGTGGCATTAATGTCAAGTGTAGGCGTGATTTTGGCTGAATATCGTAAGATATAGGCCCCAAATTGTAAATAATAGTTACCACCAGACCCGCGTCCTTTAAAACACACGAAATTTTTTATCCTCATAAGATTCACGTCTGGAATTGAAAAGCTGACTTGAAAAATATATGCGACGACACCTACCCGTGTATATATACAAGTAAAATAAAATTTACACATTTACGTCGACCTTCGCACTGCAGACGTGAGTCGTGTGACTTTTGACACCATATACCTGACGACGATCGACCCGTCATGAAATTTCCCCGAAATTGCCGGCTTTTGTTAAATCGGCAGTTCTTTGCTCACTTCCTTGCCATTGAGAATAAGAACGCAGAGGGAAGATATGGATGTCGTCCCATTACGTTCGTCCAGGGCTTGGGATGCCTCTTTGAACCGAGTTCTGGTAATCCAGAAGAGAACAGGGAGAACCCTCCAATTCCTAATCCTCTGGTATCTCCATCGGGTGCATTCGAGGACCTGTCCTTTGAGATCCGCCCAGAGGAGGCCTTAGAGGTGGATGGGTAAGACGAAGTCGCCGGAACATCGGCCAAGACGACGGAGATAGACGTTGAGTTGGGAGTATGCCGAATTAGGAGCCGGCAGCCTGCACCGACATCGGCCCCACAATCGGATGGTGAGACTCACCAGCCACAGCCACTCCATGCATCGCTCCTGCTTGTCGATTGCTTCCTCCCAAAGTTTTCTCTTTCTCTCATTGTGAATTGCTTCTTTCTGAAAGCTTCTCATTTAATTTGTCCAAAAGTTGAAGGGGGTGTGACGCCTTCACGAAGCTGCATGGCTAAGCTGAATGTGGTGATAGGGCTTGCTCTTATCAACACGTCGGTTTTCCCAGCCCAGTCCCTTTCCCACGTCTTCTGCATGACCTTAACTGCAGCGGGAATTGTCATCTCCCTCTTCCTTTACTACGTAGGTGGGCAGTGCTTTCACTTTCTTGTCTGTGGACCTCGTTCATGGTTGTGTTAATATCAACTATTCAGTACTTTTCTTCTCCGATGTACAACCCGAGAAAGAATAACGAGAATAAGATGTCGCAGGTGAGCGTGTGCCGACGAAGTTCCAGCAGCCCATTCTACTGGTCTCCACCATGGCCCTTTTTGGAGCTCTTTCAATGCTGACTGTTGGGGCTTCAGTACATATTGGTCAGTTCAATTTTACAGTACAATTCGATGTTTTAAATGAAGCAGACTAATGTGGGGCATATTAGTTACCAATTGGGGCCTTTATTTTCCTTTTTCCAGTCATGTAATAAGGCCCTACTTCTGTCCCTCATACGTTTTAAACCTAAGCCAAAGCTTCACGACAAACATTCAATCGACCAGATTAGATATATATTGATGGAATCCTGTTTGAAAAGTAGAGCATGAAAATGCATTTTTCTCCACTAGAAAATGCAAGAGCTCTTTCTAAAGGCTAACTATTTTCTGAATGCCAAACACCAACAAAGGCATCCTGTAGGTGGATATTGAAACTGGGTACGTCTGAAGGTAAGAAACGAGTCCCCAGTGTCTTATAAGATATGAAAAGTTAGCGTCCTATCAATATTGGAAATTAATGATGGTTGGAAAATATTCCAACCCTTTCCGGAAGACTGTAGTCGTTCTTTCATGCGTGGGGGAGAAATAGGAATATGACGATTTGCAGAGGTTAACTAGTATAGGAGTGCCTCCTCACATGCTGCCGCAGGTCAATTAGCTTATGGAAATGTTGTTCGTTCACGAAACTGGGATGTCCGAGAAAATTCTTGAGCTTTTCCTAAAAACTGAAGTTGTTATTTCATGGACGGGGATGAAAAGGGAAGATAATGGTATGTGGGAAGTTAGTATACGCGGGTTCAATGCAAAGACACTGCGAAATGGCATATATAGCATTCATTTCTGTGATCCTAATCCGTTCTCGCGTTTCAAAATTATCCATATGATGAGGAGACCTACCTGACTTGGTGATGCTGAAGGGAATGCGCGGAAAAGGAGCGAAGGGAGAGGCCACATGAGAGAAAGGCTGACAAGGGGGAGTGTGTTGGAATCTAAACCTAAAGTAGGAAGTGAAAGTGGGAAAGATTAATTGCAACGGCAGATATGTTGAAGATGACTCTTATTTTGGTTGATATATAGGCCAAACTGCTCAAATATGAGGTAATATGCTTAGTATAACTTGTGTACATAGTGCCCCCAAGTGAAGGTGTGCTTGTATTTTATTCATATTATAATTCAATGACAATGCAGATATAAGTGTATATGCAGATATACTATGATAAGATCACATCGTTCCCAAGATAATGCATCAAATTCTGTAAAAGGACTGATGATCAGGCTGAAGTCGGTAGTGTTTATCAAGCATATAATGAGGTTGATCATGATGTTAAGGGTTAGTTGATTAAACATGAAGTGAAAAATGATCAAAGCACATCATTCAAAAATGTCAAATGCAATCCGCAATCAAGTCAAAAAAGAAAATGTAATGGAAAAGAATTGGTGCTCAGCCAAATTATCCATCACAAGCCTTATATTCCTTGAGAAAGCATTTGTCTCAGAATCCAATTTACAAATTCTTCAGCTCAACCACGATTGCTAAAATGTGTCTAAGTGTGAAGAATCCGTGGGTGACTTTCTCAACCATTTGATGTTTCAAACTGATTCACTTAGTTTAGTTGTTGAAGTTATAAAGGAGGATGACTTAGTTATATATGCATGTACATAGTGCCTTAGGAAACAAATATAAAGGTTTTGTCATAACGATGACAACTTCAAATCTCTTCCCTCATTCTGGGAAATACATGATATTCACATAAATCAAGAGAAGTGTTTGGAACTCTTCAATGGAAATCCGCAACCAGCAAGTGGGTCATCAATAGTTGCGTTCTTTGCTCAAAATAGGTGTGACCTTGGCAAAGGTAGAGGTTGTAGTAGAGGTGATAAATGAGTCTAGAGTGTAGGACAAGGTATATATCCAAGTTCATTATGGATATAAAAGTCAAGTAATTGGTGAATTATGTGGTAGGAGGAATTAAATGGCCAAGATTGCTAGAATTTACTAGAGGCGTTCATGGAAATGACTACGAAGTCAAGGCAAGTCAATCAATGGCATCCAAATACAAGTACTGTGCATCATGTTGCGACTTTAGGTCTATATGTTTGATGCCAAATATGAGTGTTTTGGTTTAGTTGGTGTCATGGTAGGCAATGATGTGCATGCCCCAATGGCAAATTAAGGCAAATCAATTAAAAAATAAGAGGTTTCTATTAACCCATGACCATGTTTTAGAAATAAAGTAAAATCTTCTATCCATATCTAATATATGCAAAGGTAAGAAGTGCAATACTGAGTTAACAAATCTATTTTCTTTAGGTTAAGGATGAGATGAACAAGAAAATGCAGTTTGGAGAGGGGAAGCGGTAAAGAAAAAATGTATGTCTAGCTAATGGATAAACGGGCAAGTGGCTGGAATAAAGTGGACCAATCCCATAAGTTTGAATCTTTATTTGCTAGTTCTTGTCATATTACAATTTCAAATTTTCTGTGGCATGATAGATCAAGATAGGCTAGTAATTATGTGATGAATCTGTTGAGAAATGATGACGTTATTTTGAAGGCAAAAAACAAAATACAGAAATATGTTTTAATGGCCTTCTTACAAAATGTGGTCGTTTGCCATTTCAAATCTTTAAGCATATTTAGAATTTTTCCTTTCTAAATAATGCATGTAGACCTATGAGGACTTGTAATTGTTAACCTGCTGTGGCACAATCAGAAGTTACGTGAAAGTTTGTTCATCTGCTGTAATCTCTAGAGGGACTTGGTAGTGGAGAACTATTGTGCAGAATATTTTCTATTAAGATAAGGATCATTACCAGCAGATAAATTTAATTGTAAATAGCAAAAAATAGTTTTATTAATAATTTATAAGGGCACTTATTGTAATTAGGACAGATATCATTTGATTCTTCTCAACAAACTTCTTGCACACTATAAGAGTTTAGTAACTAGGGAAGTGCTATTTTAGTCTCTCCATCGCATGTGTATGTGCTTTTGGTTTTGCTCTAATACCCTATTTCTCTCTGTTTTACTTGTGCTTTGTTTTCCACCATACGTAGTTTTGATTTTATTATTGTATCAGATCTCTAAGCACTTTTTCTTTGATCATGATCTTGGTCTCTTACTGACCGCTATGTGGTTATTTACTGATCATCATCTGGTCATCCCTGCTTGCACTTTCATCTTGGTCAACATATGGCAAAAACAAATGCAAATATGAATTCACTTACTAGAGAAAACTCAATCACCTCCAGTTCAAATACTTTGTCTGACATCAACATTTGACATCCCTTATTTGATGCATCATTTGGACAACCTATGAGATTTGTTGGTGAATTAGCATCTCAGTGGTAATAGCTATGGCACTTGGACATGGCCAATGATAATGGCACTTGCCACTAAGAACAAAATATCATTCATTAATGGTTCATTGCCTATGCTTGAAGTTTTTTCTCTAAATTTTCCATTGAGATCTTATTACAATTGTATGCTCTTGTTCTAGATCATCAACTCATTATCTCATAAAATAGAAGATAGTGTTATACATACTTCCATAGAGTGAAAAGTACAATTATATTTTGAAGAATGTTTTTACCAAAGTACCACACAAATTTCAAATTAAGATTGTGATTAGTAAGATTAATGAAGATGCATTTTCTATATCAGCATACTACATGAAATTCAAGGCCAACTAGGATGAGTTGGCCTCATATGATTCTCTTCTAGTATTTTTGTAGGGGGCAATGAAAAAAAATTTGAAATTCAATAAAAATAATGGGCGGTGCAGTTTCTAAGGGGTGATTCCAAGAACCAAAAGGTGAAGATACTTGTCGATGATAATTGATATGTTCTTAATATTGTATCAAATGCCATATTCATGACCATTGCTTCAAGTTGCACAACCATCCATCAAATGTGAATGTATCTAAATCAAACCCTGACATGAGATATGATGAAAATTCCACAATTATTTATAATGCCACTGCAAACTTTGTTTCAACGTTGTCAACAAATTCGTTTGGTGGCAAGGAAAGTGCTACACCCTCCATCACTTCGGACAAGTACAATTGACTATTGCAGTTGTTCGAAAAATGATATACCATGCCTCTTGCAAGTCTAGCTAGTATATCATAGACCCATAAACCCTTAGATTATCAATAATAGAGCGAGTAATTACATGATTTGCTCCATATCATGTCTCAATCATCCATATAATGTCATCATTAATCCTAATCGAAGCACTGATGCTCTTTGTCATGGAAATGTCATCATTAATCCTCGTTTTGGTTCTTAATAATGTCTATTATGCACCGCAATTCAAATTCAATTTTATTTCTATCACAAAACTGGTTGAAGCCTCAAAATTTTTTGTTTCATTTGATGTGCTTAAATGTGTTTTATATGACCTGGAAACTAAAATGATGGTCAGCTTGGTTTGAAGTCAGAAAAGGGCTCTATTACCTGAAAAAGCATAACATTTGTCAGTTTGGCCACTTTTTTTCATTTTGCTTGAGTAGTGAATGCTAGCGTAGGATATTAGGACACAAAATATTCTCTATTTATGATCAAAATATAAGACTAAATCAAAATACTTGTTATGTTTGTTCAATTACTAAGAAAACAAGATTACCTTGCACTTCTATTTGTATATCAATGAAAACTGCTTGAACTCTTACATATTTACCTATGGGGACTTAACTCCTTCTCATCCATAACTAACTTACACTATTTCATTAGTATTGTAGATGATCATTCGTGCATTGTTGATACTTTCTACAAAGCATAAATATGAAAACAAATCTAAACTGTGAATTTTTTTCAAGTTTTTGAATATCCAACGCAAAGTTGACATCTTAAAAGTCAAGTCTGGTAGTGGCACAGAATTCTGAAACCAAGAACTTAAGGATTTTTTTGCTGAAAAAGGTGTCATCCATGAACTTAGTTGCCACTATACACCCCAGTAGAATAGTGTTGTGAAAAAGAAACAACAATACATTTAAGATATAGCTCATTCATTAAGATTTCACATAAATTTATCTATGAGATTTTGGGAAAAATGTATTCTAACAACAATTTGTTTTATAGATAGAGCAACAACTCCACTATTGAAAGGAAAAATACTATGTCAAATGCTATTTTAAAAAAAAATGCTTTTACTCACTGCAAGTTTTTGGTTTTCTCTACTATGAAACTGTCATCAAACATAAACAAAATTTGATCAAAGATCAAAAAGATGTATTTTTTGGAGGTATGCTTTAAACAAAAAACACAATGTATATGATTTCAATACTGACAGAAGTTTTATTGAAAATATTAATTTTCAATCAATATAAAATTAACGTAAATTTTTTTTCTTCCACCCCCCATTACTGATCAAACTTTAAAGACAAATATGTTCCTAAAACAGAGTGTTTATGACATTAGCAATAATAAGCAAAGTCATCCAACTACCTCTTCAAATTGCTCACAACAATGATCAAGGAAATAGCCATTGACAAGAGGTCATGCATCCTGTTTTCCAATTATGTATCCTTTCAAAGGTTTTCTCTTATGAACCATCTCTGCTTATTGTTTCACATTTGTCTTAACCTCGATCATATTTTGAAGTAGTAAAGCACAAGTTCTAGCATTAATTGATGATAGCTTAAGCTAAAGCATTGGAGGACATGAGAACATGGACTCTTACAAATTGTCCACCTAGTGTTCGATCAGTTGGTTGAAAGTGGGTATATAAGATGAAGTTTAGATTAGATGGAACTGTTAAAATGATATGGGCAAATAGAGGGGCTGAACTATAACGAACCATATGTACTAGTTACCAAATTAGTGTTTGTGAGATGCTTACAATTTCCACAAAATTGAATTGGAGCCCACATCAATGAATGTCTACAATACATTATTACATGTTGGCATGCTTGAAGTTGTTCTACCTGAAGGATATGGCTAACAAGGGAAAAATAGAAGTTGTGAATTGAACAAATTATCCTATAGACTCTAATATGCTTCCCAAAACTGGTTTATCAAGTTCCTCTAGTGTGCTTACAAGCTATTGGTTTCTATAATCAAAGGTTAATTACTTGCTATTCACACTACCCAAAGGTGAAAGTTTTATTATTGTCTTGGTCCACGTAGATGACTTTATCATTGTAAGAAATAAGGATGAAGAGATCAACTATTTCAAGAATTACTTAAGTTTCTGCATATGAAAGATTTGGGAAAACTGAAATTTTTCTCAGGTCTTGAACTTGCAAGAAGAAAATAGGGAATTTATTTAGCACAAAGGAAGTATGCTCTCGATATTACTGAAAACCCTTGTCATATAGATGCAAAGTTTGTTGATACACCAATGGAAGAACACATACATCTGCCTAAAAATGATTGAGAATACATCATAGACGATACAAAGTATGAGATTATTAAAGAAACTAAGCAACGTAACAATTACATGGTCTGACATGCTAACAATAGTTATATGGAAAAACGTTGCAACAATAATTGGGAAGCTGCTCTAAAGGTGGTTATACACGTAAAAGATTGTCCCAGTTAAGGCGTTTTCATGCCAAGCATAAATGAATTCTAGATAAAAGTTTATGTGATTTATTCTTAGGTGGCAGTATTATATCTTGGAAAACAAAGAAACAGTTGATTGTGTCAAGAACTTTGGTTGACGTCAAATATCATTTCATGGTTGATGCATGTTGCAAAGTAGTCTCGTTCTAAAAATATATTCAAGCTCATCAGTTCATACGTATTGTGATAAACAAGCTACTCTCACCTCCAGAAATCTAGTGTTCATCAATGTACAAAAGGTATAGTGATTGATTGTCATTTGACACATAAGCTTACAGGTTTGTGTGCCAAAAACCATGTTCATGTAAAAAAAAATTAGGTAGCTGACATATTTATAAAAGCCATTGGCAAAATTCAGTTCTACCATGATAAGGGAAGTGTTAGAGTAGTATGACATAATGATAAGCTTAATAATTGTATGTTTATCAGCTGATGTCTATTAAAGCACCAACTAGTGGTAAGCTATTGTGTAGAAGTTTTCAATTAAGATAATAACATTGCTATATGATTTGTTTCAATTGTAAAGTGCCTTGTCTGTTATTCTCTACTACTTATTTAGCTTTGTTTTACTTGTGCCCAATTTTTCACAATAGCGATTCTGATTTTATAGTTACAATTAAAATAATAAAAAAAACATGTATTATTTGCTCCTCTTCAATATTTGTTCAGTAATTCAATTAAAATTTCCTATTTAGTAATCAAAAGTCAAATTTTGACTTATTTCAAAGTGAAACATATTGGATGAAAAATCAAATAGTGATGGTGGTGGTGAGTTTGTTAACATAGATCTTTAAATTTTTTTGGATAAAAGGGAAAATCGAAAAATGGATATCTTGCCCTCATTCTTATACAGCTTCAGATATGACACAATATTACAAAAGTGTTACCTAACAAAAATCAAGGAAACCAGCCATCATATGAATATTTTTTTGGTAAGAAGCTTGCTATTGATCATTGGAAAGCATTAAGCTATAAACACTTTTCATATCTTGGTGAAATGTGTTGTTGTAAGCTTAAAACCAAATATTACCCTTATGTATTAATTGGAAAGAAAAGTAATTTGTCTATTACAATCTTATGACATATAATATATTTTTTGTGAGACATTTTATGTTTAATGAGACAAACCTTCTCTATTGTAATACAAAGCCTACAATAAATGTTTAGAAAATTTGTGACATATCCTTGGGCAATAGAAATTTGCAACCTACCCAACAACTTACTTGTCTTGGTTATTTCCTCTATAACTACACTTGTGTCCAAACAATGGCATCCTATATTATCTTCTCATGATGGCGAAAGCCCCAACTCACCTTCAACTAATTGTTTAATCACAACAAAGCCTTAAATGGCTTAACACGTGCACCTTGTGTGTGGTTTTATAGACTCAAAGATTGTTTATTCAATCTTGGCTTTGATGATTCTAATGCTAACTCTTTTTTACTTATTTGTTGTTAAGAACTACAAAAATTACTAGTATTAATTTATGTGGTATTATCTACTAGTAAGAAGGCTATAGCAAATCCTATTAAAAGTTTTTCTCAATAATTTTCCATAAAAGATTTGGGAACTTTAAACTTCTTTGTAGGCAGGAAAGTACTTTATGCAAATCTTATTAAAAGCTTTTCTCAAGAATTTTCTATCAAAGATCTGAGCACTCTAAATTTCTTTTTAGATTTTGAAATACTTTATGAAAATGATTGAATGGTGTTGTTGCATAGGAAATATATACAGATTTCTCACAAACATTCGACTTCAAGTAAATTTAGTCAACAACGTTGCTGCAGCTAATGTGAAAATTATCCACACATCAAAGGAAAATAGTTTCATGTGCTACTTTATACAAGAGTATAGCTGGAGCTTTAAAATACATTTTGTTCAGTGGGCTAAATGTGACAGATGTATTGAATAAAAACTCATCAGTTCTTATAAACACCTACTCTAGATCACTAAGACATGTTTAACGGATCATAATATATCTTAAGGGAATATTTTATATAGGAGACTGTTAAACTGCTTATGTTCCCTAAACCCAATTGCGCAAACTGCCTTAATGACTCAAGATCAGCTCAAGAATATCTTGCCTATCCAGGTATCACAGAGGACTACAAAACTACTAACAATGGCCAAGTTGAGGATGGATGTAGAACACAAGGCCATTGCTGCAAGGCTTTCATATTCATTATCGATCAAATAGTGTTCACATGAACTTAGTATTAAGCATGGTAGGTCATTCATATAGTCTAATAATCTTTATGCAACTTACAAGTAGATGGTCGCTTTGTGAGATGAAGAGTTGCACAAGGAGAAATAGAAATTTAGCTTATAAACTCAAAGAAACAAGCAGTAGATATCTTAGGGCCGCAATTTGTTATGCTAGTCAACAAGATGCATGTCAAGGAGATTAGCTTACAAGGGGACACTAGAGAACAGACGAAAGAAAAATTACAGACAATTAGGAAAAGGGAGTGAGTGACGGTGGCAAACTTAACCCGTGGGAGGCAAAAAAAAATATATATAAAATAGAGAGAAGAGTGACAAATTTATTGATAAACTTGTATAAAATAAAAAGAAGTTTGTGCTTTTAAAATTAGAAATCATATCAAATCTAAAAGGAAAATGTTGGATCACATATCTTATAAGGAAAAAAAAATTATCAAAAGCTAAATGGGCTTACTGTACATTTTTGTAAACTTAGACTCACACAAAATAAGAGTTATACCACTCACTATTTTATCCAAAGTTGGAAGACTAGTTAGTGAAGATGTATTGTAGACTTAAGACATACTTAGGCTGAAACCGTGTAAGTTAATATTTGGTTATGTCTCTCTCATTTACCTCCTATATTGTGACTCTGTAGCAAGGTTCTTTAAACCTATAATAGATATTAAAAGGAAAAGAAAGAGAATCAATAAGGGTGTTGCACTTGTGTAGCCTCCCTTGCTATCCCTTACATAAGAGGGAGAAAGTCTTTGTTCGGCTAAGATTCAACATGTGAATGTTGAAAGCCTTAGAATGAGGACAAATCGAGTGAGAAAAAGCCATGGCTTTTCACATGTTGAAAGCCTTAGAATGAGGACAAATCGAGTGAGAAAAAGCCATGGGCTTGACCAGCAGAGTGCTGTTGGTGACCTCGCTAGTGGTTAGAGTCATAGGAGGACTCGCAAACAATAGATGGCAGAGCATGGCCCCATTTTCCGGCCCCATTTATACAAAAATTGGAAACAAAAATTTTTTATGTTAAAAAATAAGGTTCTTAGGTTTGAAAATTTATTCCATTTTGTCTATTTATTTGAAATTTCAAATGTGGGTTTGCAGTAGACTTTTCCATTTAAAACTTGAGTTCATGAGGAAATAATTTTTGTATCCCCCCTTGATTTTTGTTAATTGTTAAAGAAAATTCCCAAGCTTGGGTCTGTCTGTGAAGCTTTTATATGTTTTTGAGAACATGTTCATAGCCAACAATGAATGGATTATTTGGCCCAGCCATGATATGGTCCGAGCTACTCAATTGGTTAAGGTGGCATGACTTCTAACTCATGGAATGGGAAGGGAAAGAGCGTTATCCTTTTGTCCTAGGTTAATGAGGTTGAGTAGGGGTCAATGTTCATTAATCATTATCTAAGTCTTTTTATTGTTTTGCAACTGAGTCTATCTTATATTTTTGAGCATGCCAATTGTTATGAACACTTTCCAACTTCTTCACTTAAGGGCCAATTCCAATGTAACCCTTTGATTGATAACAAAAATAAAGACATAGGAATAGAGAGGGACACACATAAAAGAGACCAAATTGGTTACCAAACAGTGTAAAACGGTTCCCTACTTACCTAGGTTTGGCACCCGGGGGATTTTCCAAGTGCAACGTATCTAAGGAGGTGTTGCCTCGAAGAAAGGAAAATCTCATGCTATGTGCATTCAACAAGGACAAACCATATCCCATTTGCTGATTGCATAATAAATGCCAATACCTCTAATAAGGCCAGAGGTATAGGCTTATGGATAAAGTCATCCAACAATACGCCTCTTCCATATGCTACCAAAACCATGACGATCTGCTAATGACATTCGTGATACTTCCAATTGATGTTAGCATCAGTATCACAAAAGATGTTGTTTCTTAACTTCTTAAATATGCCCAAAGGTCATAGGTAGACTAAGATGCTAGACAAGCTAAGACCATTTTACTCTAGAGATCTCTTCCACCACCAATGGGTTGCCTCTTGGGCACTTTTTCAATTTGGGATGTTTACATCAAACTTATGCCCAAGTACATTCACCATTTCTTTGCACATCAATAGTGGATAAAGACATGATCTACTGTTTCAATTTGTCTATCATAGATCGCACATTGGTTGGCTAAGGCATAGCCAACTCTTTGTGTTCTATCATAAGTCATTATATATACCTCCGTAGCCAAAAAAGGTGCACCATTTAGCTCTAGAAATGGCAACATTCTTTCACATTATAAGTTTACTTTTGTCTAATGCCTTAGGTGGTGAACCGTTGCTACTATTTTGTCTCCCATCACCAAGATGTTCTTGTCATAAAGGAAACTAGTATGCTGAATGACATGAAATCCAACGTGAGTTCAACTTTGACTAGTCTCTTGTTTGTGAATACTGTTCATCTCATCAATGGAGTCTCTAGGATCAAGTTGCAAAAGAGAAAGTTTTTACTATAAAGAAGGTATTCTACTATGCCCAATCCCAACTCTTTGACGATAAATGGGTGGTCTTGCTATTATCCACCATCCGTTGAATCAGATGATTAATGTCATTCCAACCCCACAAGATGCTTTTCCATGATCAGGAACACTGGGACTTTACATGACACATCAACATACTGTCTGTCTTTAAATATTTGTTTTGCACAAACAATGCCCACAACAAGCTTGTTGTTCTTGCCTAGAAGAGCAAAAAGATCATGCGTGCTTTGTTTAGGAAATGTAAATTTCAAACTGAAACACTGCCTTCCTCTATAGGGTAACATAGGTCTTTTATCTCATGAGGTGCTTTTTTTTTGTTCTTAATGTCAGCATAAAGAAAATGACAGTGCAATCTTTCAACCTTACCATAACAGACCTGGGCAGTCAGAAAGCTATCATCTAGTAGTTGACGATCTGATTCAAAACATAACAATTAAATATAGTATATCAGAGTATGAGAGAAGATTTTTTTTTTCATACTGCTTTTCTCCACTTTCTCAACAAGACAGACACAAACTTTTAGGGTTCATTTTCTTCAAGAATAGAGAGAGGCATGGAGAGAGTCAACTCTCAACTGAGGGTCTTGGAAGTAAACTAAACTCCACTTTCATTAACATAAAACAGGATGAATGTAGATTTCTGGTTATTCAAGAGCATTCCAACTTCACTTTCAAATTCTCTAAGGATATGTCTAACTTCTCACATTCTATTTTAATCCCTTCAAAAAATCATTGCATCTGCATGATAGATACCTAGAATATTTGACTAGACCCCTCTGAATTTAAGAAGTTTGATTTTCCTTATGAGAACCGACGATTCAAGCCTACGCACAAAAAAAAATTGAACCACAACTGTGAAAAGATAGAAGGAGAGGGGATCTCCCTGATTAATCCCCCCACTATAAAAAAAAAACTTCATTTATTCCTTTAATAATGAGTGCATATGTGTTTGTTTCTTCAAAATCATTACCTTGGAAACCCAATTATCACAAAAACCAAGGTGGTGTAGGGATTTCCTAATGAAGTTTCATTTAACTTTGTCCTACACCTTTGACATATCAAGGTTCAGAAGCATTGATTGGCAGTTATGGTTAGCTAAGCTTTTAACCATCTAGTAGCATCCAAACCAATTCATGAATATGTTTGTTAGGCAGAAATGCTCCTTGATCTTGATTGACAGTTCTAATCAGGATCTTTTCCATTCTAGCTGCCATGACTTTTGAAATGATCTTGTAAATGCTATTGCACACTGCATTGAGCTGAAACTCTGTGATATTGGAAGCATTAGGAGTTTGTCTACTTTGGTAACCTCTTTTGGAGATGGTGAGATGCTTTCAACCTTGAACCATCGGGGATCTTGATGTGGTTGGAGAGTGTCTACTACATTATGGTCCTGCATTAAATGAGACGTTGTCTTCCATCTTGAGCAAAATTTTATTTGTGCTTTTCGTTCAACTCATTGTGATGGGACATCATCATAATTGCCACACTCCAACTCCACCATTGGACAGAACGTGAAGGAATGTAGTATCTCCAGACAAATTCGAGCATATCCTATCTGCAGTTGAACCTTTGTGAAGGGATCGACTTCCGTTCATTCCACACAAATTCGAGCACATCCTCCTTGTCGGTCTGCTGGATCGAGGACCACCTCATTTTCTCCACTGTCATCTCTGGGATCATCATCCGAGGTGGGGGCCTTGCTTTCTCACAGTTGTTGCATCGTCTCCCAGAAGCATAGATAGGGGAGAGAGAGAAATGAAAAACCCTATGAAAGGAGCCCTGAAAAACCCTAGGAGAGCTTCTCCCTCCTAAGACCCTACTAGATTTTCTAAAGGACCAACTAAATTTAGACAAACATAATAGCAGCATACATTATACCCACAATTAATTAATAAGTGAAACTAAAATATAATTGCAAAAATTTCAGATAGATGTTAACTATTGCATGCATGGATACTAACATTCATGCAAAACTGGTTACCTGTCTATGCAATTTTGTAAGCCTTTTTAATAATGACAAAACATGCCCATGATTAATAAAAAAAAAAAACTCTTTGTAGGGAGAAAAAATAAAACCACAAAAATAAAATTTGAGGATTCGGTAAGGATAAAATTTATCGGTGTATATATATATATCGTTATGGCGAATATACTCCTTTAAGTAGTAAAAAAAGCTTTTTTGTTTTTTTGCCCTGCTCATAACGTTATCTCATTATCTCACAAATATTTTTTTATTTCATAAACATTATCTCATACTTAGGTTTAGCATTATCTCATACATCTGTCCATTATCTCATTATCTTATAAGTATTTTATTTTCTTAAAAGCATTATCTCATATTTATGTTCAGTATTATCTCATACATCCATCTATTATCTTATTATCTTGCATATGTTTTATTATCTCATAAACATCAACTCATATATGTTTAGTGTTGCCTCATATATCCATCGGTCCATCCATTATCTCATAAATGTTTTGTTTTCTCATAAACATTATCTCCTACTTATTTGTTACTTCGTACCTATTTGTTATCTCATGCATATGCATATGTAATATTTGGCAATGAAAAGACCACATCCAGCATATGCTCATTACAAACATGAAGCGGCAGACAAAACAATCTCTCATATTCATGAATGTTGTACTTTTCATTGTTACATGTTTTGGTGTGAATATTTGTTCTTGAAACCATATATTGAATCTCTCAGTTTCATGTAGAAGTGAGACAACACTTTCAAATTACTTAACATAAGCTGGAATAAGTTAATAGTATGCATTGTTTTGGAAACTTTCCAAACTTCTCATCCCCAACTTCCCTTTTCAGGTGATTGCAAATCAAAGGGCTGGCAATGTCACTGGAGGATTCCTGAGATGGCCTTGTTATGCCAAAACCGGTCAATGATGTACCAGAATTTTAAAGACTAGAATCATGAAAATTTTATGCCTTTTATTCTAAGATTTGACTCGGTTGACTTGTTCAGTGTATCTTCTAAATAATAGTGGTTTGTTGTCAATATAGTTTGTAATGATGCTTAATAGTATAAAAATTATGGATGTTTGAAAAATTATTTCCGTGTGCTATGTCTTCAATAAAAAATTTGCCGTCATTAAAAAACAAATTGGTCTCAAAAGTTTAGGTTCACATCATCTTTAATTTTTTTCTAACAATATTGTACATTAACTTATGCAATAATGTTTTTGAAATAAATATTACTCGAAGCACTCAACAGATGGTTCCACATGACTTTTTGCTTGCTTGATGTAATTTTTTTTTTTGTTTTTTCATGTTACGTGCTATCCTTCTCATTGCAACTTTCCAAGTAGGATTGTGAAAAAATAAAAAATAAAACCATGTTCCATCCATAACATTTGAAGATATGAAATGATCTTTAAATGCAGCAATCAAATCTAGACATACATACGCCTTGCATTACTGCAACAAGAACGTGATGTCCACATAGAACATGTATCCAAGAATGCAACATTCTACAAAAAATAGCTTTGAAAAAATCAATAAAATGAAAGGATGAAATATGAGATGTTTTAAATGACAGTAGTGCATTAGAAAACAACTGAGTTACTTGTAAAATGTGGATCTGTACGTGGGTAGGAAAGGAGGAAATGAATTAAGCTTACAAAGTGGGTCTCAAAATTTTGAGCTCTCTGTGTTGGTTACTTATTTTCATGTTTATCATAGACATGTCATTTATCTGTAGTTTGTGGTGCAATAATGCATGAATTAATTTACGTTCTCCTTCCTAAACATTGTGCTGGGTATTATACTCCATCAAAAAAATTGATTCTACAATTGTGATTTCAACCAGTTCAGATGCAGAAATTTATCACCGATTTGGTTGAATGAATTGTCAATCCTCGAACAGTATTAGAAACTAAAAGTCATCTTTTTCTCAAAATGCAACATACAAAAAAGTTAATTAAATACTATCTTAAAATATGTTAAAACAGTGCATATATAACAAGACCCAATTAGTGCCTCCATTTGGGAAGCAGGTTGGAGTAACAGCTTTCTGGGGGGAAAGCCCCCAACCTTTATCATTTTGTGAGCAGGTTGTTTCCCCATGTTCTACAGTGAAAGAGAGTGACGCCCAAAGCACCTCCATTTCATCAGAATTTTATTCTTAACACATCAAATAATTGCAAATATTGTTGAGTTTATTTCTATCGAGACAAAACAGTTGTAAATTTTTTGCTATATATCCTATTACCAGGTGTTATTTCAATTTGAAACCAAGCTGATACCGTTGCTATCATGATGATGTAATAAATGACAATTTGTCATTGAGAAGAACCCCTCATGGTATATCAGCATAAGCTGAGATTCTTTTAAAGAACGAATAATGCAATATATGAGGCGGGGTATGAATACCTTCTTACCGTCATTGAATCGAACCCATCAGTCTGTGCACCACTTGATATATATATATCTATATATATATATATATATATATATATCACCAGATAAATTAGACTGGGCAGATAATTAATGAGACCGACTAGGTTTGATGCATTTTCCTTCTGAAAGTGACAAGTAACCATTTATATTTATACAATAACTTACAGACACATGCCCCAATAATAGAAAATTTTAAAACATATGAAAAACACCATTTTAACCTAATAAAAAAGAAAATACCTTTAAATGGAAAATTTTTCATGGGCCACATCTTTTGTCACTTTCCTCAAATATTTCCATTGATTTTATAAGTATCAACATTAATAAAAAAGGCCCAGGGAGAGTGTATGTACAAAATGTGATAGTTTTCATTTTTTTCGTAGAAATTACTCATGAATTTAACATTTTTCTTCAATTAATCAAGCAGGTGTTTGTCAATCATTTTACCATGTCAAGCAACTTTTTACAATTTATCAAATATTAAATTGTTACTTATAGATATATTAAAAGCAGATTCTTTACTTGTGAATTTCTCAAATTTTTATGACAATTACTGAATTATGAAAGAGAGAGGTGGGGGGGAAAGGTGCACGAATGAACCAGAACCAGACCAGAATATCTTACATAGGTGAATTAAAAGTGATGGCTAAGTATCGTTACAGAAAGATGGATAAACATATAAGATTTACATGTCAATATGTAAGTGGATCCAGCAACCCAATGAAATATATTTTACAAATATAAGGGCCACATGTTACTTGAGCCCTCCCCTGTACGCCACTAGCACATGCTTAGTATATTATATTATTGAGGAAAATGAATTTGTTGTGTTTGATAGAATGAAATTTTGATTTCAAAACTGAAAATGACTTGTTTGATAAATAGTAATTAAAATTTTATAACTGATGGATTCAAACCATCATAACATGTGCCCTAAAGGGAGAATAAAAAGTTCTTAAATTCTGAAATTATAATCATAATTTCAGAATTTTGATTTGAGGATAAGCTTATAATTCTAGAATAAAAATTGTTTTTTTAAAATATAATTTTCTATTCATAGAAAACAATAATTTTAATTTTAAAATTCTTCAACTTCAAGCTCATTGAACACCCCTTAATAACACTAAAAAGAATTTGTGTGTCAAATTACAAGACAATAGGCCCATCACATAAAAATGGTATCTCTCTCTCATTATATATTCGTGTGGCTGGTTGTCCAAATTTAACAATTTGTAGCTAAAAATGATCATTAAATTGGTATTTACCACATCCTACAACATTGTGTGTGTGCATATATATATATATATATATATATATATATATATATATATATATATATATATATATATATATATATATATATATATAAAGGTTGGTGAGACGAGATATGGCGAACGTATCATATATTCAAACCTGTTGCTATCAAAGTGATCTTTTGCTGCAGAGAACCCCTTTAAGCTTACCTACAGCCTATTTTATGCACACCATGGGATACACAAAATTTCCACATGCCAATACACTAATAGTGAAAAATGCTCTCAATTAATAAAAAATAATAACAAAAAACTAAAAAATGAAAAACTAGAAAGAATATTTTATCTTGAAATAATTTTCAAAATATCTTAAGCCCTAACCATCTTTTTTTTTTGTGGACGTATAGTGGTGCACCCACCAACTCCCTCCTATTTTTTGTCACCATGTGCTGATAGGGCCCATAGTAGAATGCCACTTGGGCATCCATTTTTGAACTCAATGATAAGGACAAAAAAAAGCCCCCAAAATGACAAAGATGCAGAAGTTGCTTTCATTCTAAAACAGAAAAGACAAAATTACCTTTCGCAGAAGAGGAAAAATCCTGTAAAACTCTCAACCGAACCACTTAGACATTACATTTTTCATGGAGTGGAATCATCCACTTGAAACCTTCTAAGGTTTTACGTGGCAAATCTGTAATCAGACTGTACCGGTTGACTTTGTGGCCAGAAAGTTTACATGATCACTTGGTTAGGCTAGGTTTATGGATATGTTTATCGGGACTTCATGTTATTAAAGCTTAATAGCATGCAATAACAATATTTGCCTATATATTTAATAAAGCTCAGAGCATCTTTGTTGCGCCTCCTCTTCTCAGCTTCGCAGACTCATCTGCTCCTCCTTAGCAATCGTCCTCCTCTACTCGACGTCGCAGAGTCCTCTGCTCCACCTGAGGAACCGTCGCCGCGCCTCCTCTGCTCCACCTGAGGAATCGGCACAATTGACTACATTGAAGATTTTGGGTTTTGCATTTTTTCCTTGTACAGTGCAGAGATGATTACTACTACTGCTACCTTCGCATGCGTCTACCAGCTTTCCTGATCGGCCATCGTTAAATATTATCTCCCTTACATTACCAATTGCCTGTTACTTCATGGTAGACATATATATCGAAAACTATTAAACACTCTAATCTTTGTTACACTCGTTTACAATCGATTTAGCAAAGAAAACATATTATCATTGATTTAGCATATTATCCTTTTTCTGTTCTGTGTTATACTTGCTATTTAATTTTATCCCCAACGGTGTGAGACCAAAATCTTGGGCAAATTGAGCAGGATCCGTTGCAGTCGGTGGCTTGCTCCTCATATATGCTATACTTGCTCTGTCTCTGTCTCTCCTTGATTTTCCTTATGCAATACATGTCATGCCTCTTTTGTTTTCTCCTACCAATTTTAGAATTGTACTTGTACAGCTGAACCAGAGCCTACTCTTTTATTGGTGTCATTGCGTGCTGCCTTCTTTTATTATCTTTGTTGTCTCTATTTTAAGAATACTATGTGATTCTTTGTAAGGAAAAGAGAAAATGGTTCACGAGTTGGTCATGTCACTATTTTATTCTTGAGAGAGCAGATGGAATATAAAATCTGGTTAAGGTTACGAAGTTTTTATATAGATTAGCCAGAGGAGGGGGTTGGAGAATGCACATCCAGATTGTGAAGGATGGGCAATTCATTTCGGAGGTGTGCATTTCCTCTGTCTCTGGGTCTAAGGTGAGTCGAAGAGAAGAATATTGCATTCTGGTCCCGTGGTGATGGCGACGGCATTGTTTGTGTTCTTGAGTCTGAGCTTGCTGTTTCAGTTGCCCAACCAGAACAGAGTGGTGGAGTTTGCAAACTTGCACACCAGTGGGATCTCCATTTTGATTCACTCCATCATCTCTTTGGACTGATTACCATATTCCTCATAGCCATCAGGCTTCCTATTTACACAGGACAGAAGCACTAGGAAGCATGAGGCAGAGTCTCTCCCCTGTTTCTTGATCTTTCTTTTGTTTCACTTTTCAGACTGCTGCTTTGTGCTTGTCTCCCTTCCCTCCTGTCTACCTCTTTCAATCAGTTCCATTGACTTCTTTATCCTTTTTCTTGTTTGACTGAGTGTTTGAATATCCCTTCTTCTTTATCAGAAGCTGGCCTGTTCTTGTCATGGTCGTTGCCATTAAGCTAAAGTACACATATACATAACCAAAAACAATGTTAAAAACACGAAAAAATGAAAAAGGGGGAAACATGAAAATAAAATGCATTTTTTTGTTCAAAAAAACATGTTTTTTGCTTTCAGGCTTTGTTCGCCTGACCAGTTAATTATTTTTCAACTTTTAAACGTGCTTTTTTGTTAATAACACACATTTTCTGTGACTACCTTCATGCAAGAACTCTCTTGTAATCATGTCAACAGTTTGAGATCCATTTTTACTGGTTCGCTACTTCTGTTTTGAACATGATCCATTTTACTCAACTTCGACAAGTTGAGATGTCGCTGTAATACTAGTCGGCCGTCTCTGTTTTTGTTACAGAGGCTGAGACGATGTGTACACTCTAGCTGAAGAGGCCTTGTTTATCGAATGTCATTTTTACCAATTTGATGTATATAAAATACTTGTTGTAATATATAACCTTAATTGTTTACATTATCTACCAAATGAAAGTAAATATATATATATTTTTTTGTCGTAATGTGCATCCTCTCTCTCTCCCTCTCTCTTTCTCTCTCTTTTTAGCAGTTGTTATGCGTAAGTGTACAGACCAGGCCATTATATTGTCACCATCCTCTTCCTCTGTCTTTCCATTTTAAAAGGGAAAATAAATGTCTCCTTCACGTGACAGAACATAGAAACTTGGCTTTGAGTGGTACTGTTGGAATTCCCTTCTTACATCGAAAACTGATACACAACGAAAAGGCTTGGCCTTTTATTCCTGTTAAAAGAGAGTTTTTAAATTTGAAACTACAAATACGTATTTTTTTCACACCTAACATAATATCCCAAATATAAATAGTAAGCATTTTATAAGTGCCATAAAAGGACTGGTATTCTTTTCTGTGTGCTGCCATCTGAAATGAGAAGTCTAGCCACTGTATTCATTTATTGGGTTTGGCAACCTGCTCCTCTTGATTTTAATTGAGGTTCATTTTGGCATCTTCCTTTTTTTTTCTTTTTGGTTAAATAAACAAAAATTCTTATAGATGTTTGCTTTTATTCTACAATGATCTAATAATGGTGTGGTAATCACTTGTTGCCTGTGAAAACATTGTTTCCCTTTTTTTCCAAGAACAAGCATGATAACTGTATTTTACTGTATTCTTATTCTTTTTCTTGCCCTTTTCCCATTGCCGTTTGTCATTTGCAGGCTACCAGTAGACCAACCGTAGCTTCCATTGCAGCCCAGCAGCAGCTTGTCGTCGAGGTAAGGTCATCCTCTTTTTCGCCCTTTTTCCCCTTTTCAATGTGAAGATAGATATATCAATACACTTGTAGTTTCCTTCATGTTATAATAACCAGATATTTTCATAAGGATGCATTGATCAGTTGCTTCAATATTCCTGGTACTTCATCAGGAAAACTGAATGGAACCTGGGTAGTAGAGTACTCTCAGCCACTAAGATTGGTAGACAGAGAACAAGACTGCAGGCAGGAAATAGTTTCATAAGTTAGATTCAATAGCATTGAATTAGATGTTAGTCTGTCCACATGCTAGAGAGGAAGACTAGCGTTCGCATTTTCAAAAGTAACCATATATCATCCTCCTATAAGATGACTTTATATGTATAACCTCTGCACTATGCTCCACCTATTTGTTGTCATGTTCATCATTACCTGAAAAGCAGGACAGTCAACCAGAAAAGAGTTGTCATGTTCACCACTACTTTAAAGCAGGACAGACAACCACTAGAGAGCCTGTCTGTCATGGATCATTCTGCCATGCAATAAATTGTTCATGCACAGAAATCTTGGTCCCACATGAATTGTTCTATCTGACGTTGAAGATGATTCAACATGGCCCTCATAATTCTGTTTGCAATGGTTTTTCAGTTCTTCTTAGTTTTTACATAGCAAGTCCCAGACCGCCACACTGTTCATGAGTGTGTTCACTGGTCCTGTAGTTCAGCTTCTGAGAATCTGAAGCTTAACAAGCTTAATAAGTATAGTCTCCTGAAAATGTGCATTGAAGATCCAAATAGGCCAGGGCCGCAAATTCTCTTTGACGAGTACAACTGTCTGGATTCCAAACATCTCTAATATTTCTAGAGTTTAGCTATCCACAGTCCCTCCAACCACAACTCTACCATTAGATGCGCAAGATCAATGCACTGCACTATAGCAAAGAAGAGCCCTATTAATCCATAGAAAGGGGGAAAAAATGACCTTCTTGCTCCATGAGTTGCTTGTAATTGCTTTAATAATGTCCATTATATCATCACCAAAGTGCACATGTCTTTGATGGGGCATTGGCATCCGCATATTTGATTATCAACACCCAACATGATCGATTTCAGCATTTTATGTTTGTTAAATGTTTTATTATCGGACTCTTATTTTGGCCGAGTTCTAAATTCGTTGGTTCAAGGCCATTATTACTTCTGGACAGTGCATATTTAAATACTGCTTTCTAAAAGGTTTAGACCAATGCAATGAATATTGTTTCAGCGCCTATCTTTTTTTTAAATGTCACCCGAATGCGCACGGGCTGAAAATCATCTTTTATATTAATAAAGTGAGAGAAGAAGCTATTATTTCACTTACATGTTGGTCAGTATGCTGCATTTGGACGGAACCATTTCGAAGTTGGTTTTTGTTTCATTTTGTCGATCAAACAATTTGTGTGGGCTAGTAGGGACAGACATGCCACGTTCTAAATGACATAATTGGCAAGTTTTGGAGTTGTTCTGACGAATGTGCATTGAAGATTTTTTAAACGATGAGCTTTATAAGTACAGATACTTTGGTCATCATGTTTCAAGTATGCAATCACAATCTTACAGGCCATCCTTGATATGGCTTATCAGAGAGTCGAACTATAATGTAAATGGGGACTTCTTGATCGGTTTGTTCATTGCTTAAACATATTTGTTTATTTGATGTTGCTGATTGTATATTTGCTTATTTGCACAAACAGTCAATTGTTTAAACTTATTTCATGTAACTAAATTGTTTGATTTTCTTGTACTTCTATTTGTTAAACTTAGATGAGTAGCCACCATGACAAACTATAGTGGGATGAAGATTAAGTGCACTTTTTATTTGACATGATGTTAGAGCAAGCTAAGTTTTAGCGAACATCAGGTGGACTAAAAGAAACTGTTATGAAGGTGGTTGAACAAAAAATGATAGAAGCATATGGACCAATGTTTACATTAGAGAAAATTCGAAACAAGTTGAAAAGAGCAAAACCTGACTTACAACTGATGAAAGAGATGCTTACTACTTCAGGATTTGGGTTGGACCCAAATAAAAAAAATTATACAAGCGGATGATACCGTGTGAAAATAAATATACAAAAGTACCCAAATAGAAAAAAATATAAATTGCCAGCAACATGGAAATATTATGAGCATGCAATACAAATTTGGGGTTCTTCTACTGCATTGGGTGACAACAGGAGTGGCATAGATAGTAGGTCACTAGATGATATACAAATAAATGTGGATGAGCAAGACGAGAATGATTTTCAGTTACCTACTTCACCAATGGATAGCAATACTCATACTCAAGGAGAAACCTTTAACAGCATGAGGGGAAACAAAAGAGCAAGAACCTCTACAACCATGAATGATGATACTTTTGAAACCATTGGTGAGTACATACGGCAACTTGTGGAAACCCAACCTGCAGCTATGTGGAGCAATTTTAAGAGATATGCATGCAAAAGGGAAAATAGATAATCACTTGTTTTTCAGATCAGTCGATTTACTCTCTAATTTTGATAAAGCAAACACTTTTCTTATGATGCACGTGAGTTGCAGGTTACTTGGTTGCACATGCAGATTCGCTAAACGGCAGGTAATGTTTGTAGTTGAGTATCATTATGGAGGTTTATGCATTACTTTTGATGTGTGTAATTGTTTGTAATTTGTGATATATAATAATTGTTTGTAATAATGTATTTTTGATGTTTTTAATTGTTTATAATTTGTGATATATAGTAAATTGCTATGAACTCATGCTTGCAATTATTTTTTATTTCACAATTCTTTGCAATTAAATAATGTTTATTCTCATGAAATTTGTGTATTTATTATCAGGATGGACGAAATATCCACAGTTATCTTTATTCTTATTATGTTGTTGATGATGGAACGCTTGAAAACTCAAAA
This sequence comes from Nymphaea colorata, assembly GCF_008831285.2. Taxonomy (NCBI): domain Eukaryota; kingdom Viridiplantae; phylum Streptophyta; class Magnoliopsida; order Nymphaeales; family Nymphaeaceae; genus Nymphaea; species Nymphaea colorata. Next base: position 2,185,540 of record NW_022204507.1, on the reverse strand, counting down.
TAGACGTACTAGAACTTTAGTACATACTAATCGACTAGCAGGAGCCCAATTTGTGCATGACTATATGCATAGACACCCAAGAAATTGTTTAGATCTATTGAGGGTAGATCAACGAACATATGCATTATTATGCAATTTGCTAAAAAGTAGGGAGTTATTGTGTGATGCAAGAGAAATCACAATTGAAGAATAAGTGGCGATGTTTCTCATTACTTTGGGACATGATCAACGAAATCGACGAACCCAATATGATTTTCAGCACTCAGGACAAACACTTAGTAAGTACTTCAACTTAATTTTGAAAGCAATTCTTCGTATTGCACATGAATACGTGGGACGTAGAGATGATACTACACCAGCTCGAGTTAGAGGAGATCCACGTTTCTTTCCATATTTTAAGGTAAACAACTATAATCCATAATAGATATAGTCAACATTTTTATTTATGGTAAAACATTTAGAATGCTAACACATATTGCGTATCAATAGGATTGTTTGGGAGCAATTGATGGTACACACATTCCAATATATGTCAAAAGAGATGGCCAAAATCGTTGGCGAAATAGAAAAGAGTTCTTATCTCAAAATGTTTTAGCAGTGGTGGGATTCGATATGCGGTTTCACTACATACTAGCCGGTTGGGAAGAAAGTGCAACTGATGCAAGAGTATTGTATAGTGCACTGGAAGATAATCTTCATCCATTAGAAATTTCACATGGTAAGAAAATAAAGATTCATGATTTAAATTTACTATCATTAATTTAATTGTTTGACTGACAAAACACATATTGTTGATTATGAAATAGGTAAATATTGTCTTGCTGATGCTGGATACCCAAATATTGTTGGATTATTAACTCCATACAAAAGATGTCGGTACCATCTATCTGAGTTTAATGTGTCTGGATCTAGGCAAATTGAGACAAAAGAAGAATTGTACAACTATAGACATTTATCTTTGTGCACTACTGTGGAGAGAGCGTTTGGTTTGCTTAAGGCAAGGTTTTCGATTTTGAAGAATCATGTGTCACATCCAATATCCACTCAAGTTAAAATTATACATGCAACATATGTTCTTTATAATTTTATAATCAACCACAATCCAAATGCTGAACAATTTCCCTCTGATGATATAAATGATAGTGAAGTAAGTGAAATTATAGATAATGATAAAAATACTGAACAAACGCAAATACGTGGTAGCAACAATGAACTTCGTGAGCAGATTACTTCAACAATGTGGAATGATTATGTTTCAAGTAAGATATTGATTGTGTAACATTCTCATTATATTATATGTTATTGTTTTAATTATACTCGATTATTTTAATACTTTATGGTGATAACCTAATTATTTGTTTGTCTTTTTAATTTCTGAAATGCAGGAACCAGACGGTGATGCATCTTTTCAAGTATTGCATGACTTTGATGGGAAGAGTAGTGTGCAGGACAGAAGACTAGTTATCAGCAAGCTGTCATAGTTGTTTTTGTTCTATGGCTTACAACAATTGAATATTTTAAACAATTTGTACGGGACCATGGTGTTTTAGTTCATCAGTGGTGGTGAAGGCATTGCCTGGGCATGATTCTGCCCTGACATGATCCTTTGGATGGTGGCTAGGTGCCTCTCTGTTACCATTGAAAGCAAGTTGACGATGGTATCTTCCTCATTGTTCTCTACAATGCTGTGTACAGGTGAATATGTCAATGTTGTACTTTGTTTTTACAGTCGATGTAATAATCACTGCTTCATCTATCAGATACTTTTGTAATTGTTCAATACTTGTTAATACTATTTAACATTGATAGGGAAAATTGTGAGATGTCCGTTTTTGTACTATGGCATTTAGGAAGAATGATTCATTTTATGTTTAATTGAAAGCCTTTCCTGCTTGAACTGTAAAGATATTTGAAGAGATGTCATGTTGTGGCTAAGAGACCCGCCAGATCTCTTTCTTTCCATCACATTCTTCTTGTGAGATTGTCAACTGTTCTTCCAGTTTTTCATAAAAGCTTTGTCACAACTGTGGTTGTGACATTTTGAACTGGTTCTTGTGTATTTGATTAAATGTATGCTTTTATTCCTTACAAGAAGAGTTCATTTAAAATACTTTCAGAACCGATGTGAAGGGCGCACGCTCTTACATTATTTGAATATGTTCCTTCCAATATGATGTGAATGCTTTTCCCTTTGTTCACTGGCGTTTTGTATTGATTCCTGATAAAAGGCTTCTAAGTTTTTTGTTTTTTTTTATTTATGGCTGATGAAGTTGTACTTGTAAATAAAATATTCTCTAGAAATAAATACATGAGATATTGAAATTGAAGGTTTCTTTCAATACAAACGTCAGACAAGATTAAACATCGGACACAACGGATAGATCGGACAAGACAAAAACAAACGTCAGACAGGACGGACAGAACAGACAGAACAGACACACACGAAACAAATGCCGGACAAGAAGCACATAGTGTTCTGTTCCTAAAATCATCAAACGGTGGACAAGGAACACCATTGTCCATGAGGACAGGACAGTGGTGTAATGGACAAGACGTCCTGTCCCAGTGGACAGCAATCAAACGACCTCTAAAGGTCCTCAACATATGTGTCATTTGAACAAAGCATTCCAAGGATTATAATAAATCCTTCAAGTATAGTTTGATACTTAACTTTCAATATGGTTTTGAAAAATCAACATATATATCTCAATTCATTAGAGGCACTAATATTTGCATCTTCATATATATGGATGACATAACAATCACAAAAAGCAACTCACAAGAAGTTGAAGATATTGTCAAAAAAATGGGGAAAAAACATTCTCCAATAACAATGTTTGAAAACTTCTTTCTTCATAGACACAATAAATAAGTAATGCAAAACTGTTTAATTGTCAAACCTTAGTTTTATTTCTAATTTTCTTAACTTACATAAATAATTTGTGGATCGAGATTTGGCTAGTGACTAATAAAATCTGACCTATTGACATCCTTAGTAGAACAAACTTGCAGAACTGCCGAATTTATCAAGTGAACACTATAAGATCAAGTCAATCATTACAGCACCACTTATCTTCCAATCTATCCTGGCAAAGTTCAAGTATTAATGCCCAATCCTTTGAGAGTGTAGGCCAGGAATTAAACAAACGGAATGTTCATTGTTAACACAGCCTAGCTTTTAAACCATTCATTTGAATTCATCAAGACGAGCTTGGCAAGCCAAATACCCACATTAATATAATGCTACCGTATCTTTGTCATGTGATTGATGCAAAAGAACTTGCTGTTGAAGTGTTTGTCTTGCAAATAAAAGGTTTGAAATTAGAACTCATATTCTAAGATTCAGCCTAAGCTTAGAACTAAATTTTATATGTTTAGTCTTCAAACAACAAACAATGTGCGTAACATGAAACAGGACACGATTGAGCACGTGGGCTCACCAACTTATTATGCATTCAACCTGGATCCCAATCACTGATCAGTTCAGTGAGTCGAGTAGCTAGATTTGGCTTGCTTAGACCAGGGTTACATCAAATGGGCCAGGTCTGGTATGAAGGCCATGTCATTTTCTATTGCCAGGGATTCCACTTGTAATGCATTTCGTCAGCCGTAAATCCGACCCCTTTGCCGGTCCATGGGTTTCTACTTTTTAGAGAAGAAGAAGAGAAGCTTTGTCCAATGTCCAAGCCACTCAAACGTGACAAAATTATATTAAACCAAATGGCACATTTTAATTCCTTTATACAGACCATACAATGTGAAGCCTCTAGTAAAACATCGTGCCAAAATTTATTAGTTTCAAGCAATATGAAATTTTATAATTTTACCTATTGTTCGTTCAAGTCAAAAGAAAAAGTTTAATGTATTTTCCACTAACAAAAAGTAGTTGATACTATCATTTATTCATCGAACTTGCTTAGTTTTACCTAGGCACGTCATTATACAAAGTATAGTTTCAGAAGCCGCCAAAATATTAAAAACAAATGAAATGAAAATTTTATAAAAATAATTAAAGTAATTTCAAAAATTTAAATACATGAAACGGGGCACGCTTGAATCATATCGAATCTAAACGGATTCAAATTAGACTATTCGGGGCAGACCTTCTAGGAGTCTAGCGTGGATGACAGGGCATTTTCATGAATTACGGCAAAAACAAGACAACCAGCTAGTACTACCCTTACTTCTTCTGTAAACTACCATATTCTCTTGATAGGGTATCTGTTGGATAGGTAGCTTAGTGACTTTTCTTGACAGGAATTACGGAAATGTCCCCAACTTAACGCGGGTAAAGAGATCACCGTGAAAAAAAGGGTAAAGAAAGAAAATTTCTGTATTTCTGATTTACTGTTTAAAATAAGCTTGGGCACCGGGCTGGACCGCCGGGTACCCGGTACCCCGGCCCGACTCGGGCCCTGGGCCCGGGCCTTGCAATTGATTTTTGGGCCGTTAATTACCGGGCTCGGCCTGGCCCGGCCCGGTAATTAATGGGTCGGGCTCGGGCCAGCCGCTGTGATCAGCGGCGGCCCGAGAAGCCTGACATTTTTTTTTTCTGAAAAATGAACTTAGGGTTTAATAACGTTGATAATGAATTAATGATACTTTTAGTTTTAGCTTTCCTATTTCTCCCCGTCGAGACTCGAGACTGCCTCCTCGTCGCCCATCGGCTGCCTCTTCGTTGCCCTTTGGCTGCCTCCTCCGGTCGTCACCATCGCCATCGCCCATTGGCTGCCTTCTCCAGTGACCAGTCCTCCCAGTTGGTCGTCACCGTCGCCATCCCCCATCTGCTGCCTCTTCCAGTCCTCCTAGTCGGTCGTCGCCGTCCTTGTCGCCCATCGGCTGCCTCCTCCGGTCATCCCACTTCCCAGTCGATCGCCGCAGTCGCCCATTTGCTGTCTCCCTGACCGCCCTTCTTGCAGGTGTGTCACTTTCCCCCTTTCTTCCTGTCCGTCTCATTCTGTTTGGCATCATTTTTTCTTCCCTATCAGAATTAAATGAGCATACTGTGATTGTTGGGGAATGTTGGTCTTACACCATGCAAACTTTGCTTGATGGTTTTGTGACTGTCTTTTTCTCAGTTCTTGTTATATTGTCTTATTCTATTGTCAATTGAACAGTAGAAAGTACTACGTTACAATGTTGTACCCAATTTTTCCATTATCTATTGTAATAGACATATTTTGGCTAAGAAGTTTTGTCCACGATCTGCCTTTTTCAGATATAGATGTTTTCTTAGGGCTTATGATTTTGGTAAGCCAATGGAAACTTATTGGTCTTTTGAGCGGTGCTAATGACTGGAGTGACTGCCTCCTTATGATAGTACAGTTTCAACAAGCACACTTCTTTTATAATTGTGTAGTTTTGGTTAACATGCTTATCCTTTTTTAACTGTTGTATACATGAACACAGCAGCTCATGTGCTTAGGTTCAAAGAAAATTTGTTGATTTGAAAAAGAAAATTTATTAGCTAAGGCAATAAAAAATGTAATTTCGTGATGGAGGTAACAATGGAAAAGCATCGCAGCCATCATGCATTCACTTCAAACGTTTATTTGAAGTTATCAAATTGAAAGTGCCATAATTATTAAAAACATTAAAAAAAATCTTTTTAAATTATAAGGAAGGTCAGCCCAAAATCAAAAGTTGCCTTTCTGTTTACCTTTTAAAGAAAGGTCATCAAACTTTATCTTCAACTGATAGTTGCCAGTAAAAGTAAAAAAAAAACAACATTGGATGACACTCTCAAAAATGCTGTTATCTAAATAGGAGGTTTTGTTATAACTTTTTTTTTTGCAATCATTTTTTTAAACATAGTTTATATGTTTTGATGACAATTTAAAACAACATTTTCTGCGAAAATTTCGAGGGGAAAGTAGGGTATTCATTGGCTTTTGACAAAACCATTTTATCAAAATTAGATTTTTCACAAACTTAATTTTGACTACACCTAAACAGACCTCAGACAAGGTTTGAGAGGTAAATGGATCTTTTTGCATCCACAACGCCATTTAAGGGTGTCATCTAAACACAATGAAAACCTTTTATCAAGAAAAAAGGAAACATGAGGCCCATATATGAAACATGTTTTTAGGTCTTCACATAAAGATCATGTTTTGGTATGTTTGTTTCTTTCAACAAGTTGCAACTTATTCTGTTTTAGTTATTGTTTATCAACAATTTCAATAAGTTCATTCACATGTGTCACTTCAACTTATGTCAGTTATGTCGCCTGGTTGCTCTGATAAAGAATATTGTCCAACTTCTAATATGAAATCAATCGAATCATCTACAGAGAGAGAAGCTGTCTCCAAGAGAAAAAAGACTTCAAAAGTATGGATTGATTTTATATTGGTGACATATGAAGGAGAAGATTTTGCCAAGTGCAAACATTGTGGAGAACGACTGAAAGCAAGTAGTGCTCATGGAACTAGTCATTTAAGTCGACACATAAAATCTTGTTTAAGTAGGCAAATCAATGAATGAAAACAAAAAACTTTATCACTTGCAGTTAATGACTCTGGTGCCACTTCTGTATGTATACAAAAATTTGACATAGAGTATATAAGAAAGTTGATGTGAAAGTGTGTAATAGCACATGAGCTTTCATTCAATTTGACAGAATATAAATATCATAACAAACTTCTTCAAGCTTCCAACCATAGGCTCGTTCCATTTTCTAGAAGAACTTTGAAAAGAGAAATCATGTCAATGTACAAGACTGAGAAAGCCCAACTTGAAGCATTTATAAATGATTCTACGTAACGAGCTTCATCGTCATTTGATATGTGGACTTCACAACAGACATTTGGTTATCTATGTGTGGCAGGACAATATGTTGATAGATATTGGAAGTTGCATGCTCATATGTTCAGTTTTGTACATGTACCTCCACCACATAATGAAAATAGTTTGTATGAGGCTTTATTAGATTGCATCTCTAAATGGAACATTCATTCAAAGCTATTTTCTATTACTGCTGACAATTGTTTGACGAATGATAGTACAATAACTATACTGAAAAGGAACTTAGGAAGAAGACATCTTATTCCAATGCAAGGGCAACATTTTCATATTTGTTGTGGTGCGCATATTCTAAATCTTATGGTTCAAGATAGTGTGCAGGATCTGCATGATACAATTTCAAAAGTTCGTGAAAGTGTTAAATATGTAAAGGGATCGCCAAAGCGGTTATATTCCGTTAAGGATTGTATAAGAACAGTGAGCCTGATTGGTACAAAGAAATTAACTTATGATATTCCAACTCGATGGAACACTACATATATCATGTTGAGAGATGCATTGTTCTACAAAGATGCATTTCAACATTTGGCTTCTGTGGATCCCAATTATATAAATTTACCTTCTAAGGATGAATGGTCTTATGCAACTACCTTGTGCCAATTGTTGAAGTTATTCTATAATGTTACAAATATCTTCTTTGCTACCAGAAATGTAATAGTTAATGTGGTTTTTGAAGAAATACAGAAGGTACGCAACTATTTGCATACACATAATGTGGCAGACAATGATTATATAAGATAATTAGCCGTCAAAATGCAAGAAAAATTTGACAAATATTGAAAAAATGACTACAATGTCCTCTTTGCAATTGCATTTGTCTTAGATCCCAGGTCCAAATTGAGATATTTGAAGTATGTGCTTGAGTATTTAAATGAACGTGATGCAATGGTACAATATGAAAAAGTAGAGAGAAGTCTTCATGAATTGTATGCTGAGTACAAAAATGTGTATGCAACAAATGGTGAAGAAAATGAAAATGCAAACAATGCCAATGTGGAATTTGAAGAAGAGAGGCCTTCAGCTTTTTCAAGAGGTGTCTTCTTCACATATTACATGAGTTCTGTATCTCCTCAAGTACCTCGCATGGATCTGAAAGCATATTTAACTGATCCAATAGAATGACCTCAGCCTAACGAAAACTTTTATATATTAAATTGATGGAAGGTAAATGAAAGTAAATATAGAGTTTTATCCAAAATGGTTCGAGATATATTGGCAATCCCTATATCCACGGTTGCATCTGAGTCTTCATTCAGTACAGATAGAAGAATCATTAATGATTATCGATGTTCAACCATTCCTGAAACTGTTGAAGCACTAGTTTGTACACGAAGTTGGATTCGTGATGAAGATAACTCATGCGAAATGTAAGATGTTCATTGTTTAATGTTAAATTTTGCTCATTCCTTTTGTTTTTTGTGATATACTAACATTGTAGATTGCTTGTGGTGATGTGTTTTTGTAGTTTTGAAGATAAGGAGGACTCTTCTGGTGATGAATTAGCATGATTCATATTTCTTCTAGTAAAATGTTATTAACATTTCCTTGACATTTTAAAAAATCTCCTTGACACACATGAGTGCCTTCAAATTTTTGCAAGTGTCCATATAATATAGCTAGCTCCACTCTAGCATAGCAGCATGCATGCCCATCAAGGATAATTTTTGAATTAAAGCATTATATCTGTTTGTGAATTCACATGCCTACACATGCTTGCAAAGGTTAAGCAGCTCATGTCACATTTGCAGTTCCACTTCAGTCCCATGCTGGTCTCATGCTGTCGATGTGTTGCATCATGCAACCAATGCTAATTTGAATGTTCTTACTTGCCACTTCATGTAAGCATTTTGTCTCTAGTCTTTTTCTTTTTTTTTCAATGTATAGAAATTTTAACTAAAGGCATTGGTTTCTGCATGATATGCTTCAACTCTGTCAGCTTAAAGAATTGCATGTAAACCAGTATGTATGAAAAAGGAGCTGAGATGGAAGGGTATCTATTTTTGTAACCATCAACATTGTTCCTTATTGTGTGTTCAGGAGTGCTAGATCAGTGACTTTCTTTGCTCATGGGTCATCTAAGGGTCTGAAATTATTATAATGTATGATACTATTGAGATGGATTTTGGCTTTTCCCAGTTGGTTCCTCCTTTTCTGAGCATGTATTTGTACATGCTCAAGTGCTTGCAACCTTTTTACATTTATATAGATTTGGTGAATAGACAAGGAAACATTCAAATACAAAAACGTGTATTCACAAAGAGAAGCTGCCCTCATTATATAAAGAGGGCAGGAATGAGCTAGTCTGGCTGTTGGAGCTAGCCAACGGCTTATTGGTTATATTAATCAACTTAACCTTTTATATGTGTAGGTTTTATTGAATTAATTTTTACTTATGTTTCCTACTATTGCTCTTGTAGGTGAAATCCAAGTTTGCCATTGGGCTATTGCAAGTGCAGGAGCAGCAGGACTGTAATCATGGTGGACATAGAGGAGGACTGCAATCACGGTTGACATAGAGGGTTATTCAAATTTGTTAGTGAAACATATGTAACCAGGCCACTAATTGAGTGATTTTCATTTGTCTATAGACCTCTTAGAGGGTTATTCAAATTTGTTAGTGAAACATATGTAACCAAGCTCATTGATTAAATGATTTTATATTGCAATGGACTGAGGTGCTCAATTCTTTACAGAATGGTGTGATACATGCTCTTTATTAGATTCAGTCTCATATATTGCTGACCTTTTCAATATATTCAATTTTTATATAGTTTTCTTTGGCTAAATATTGATAATTTGTTGACAATTTATAGTTTTCATTGGCTAAATGTTGGTAATTCGTTGAGATTATATTAGTCAAGAAACAGGTGTGGCTGGGCCTGCAACTTCTATTTTTTAAGGATGTGTTACATCAAACGAGAGTCTTCTTATTATAAACCCTTGGTTAAGTTTACTAGTATAATTTCTTGCTTTTGTTAAGTGCACATGGTTTACGTTTGTGCTCTTTTCTTGAGTGAGCTAGAGGCTAGCAACCCGCAAAGCCTTAATCGGCAATTGCATTAGGATGTTTTCTTATAGTGAAAGTCAAGTTTATCTTAGAGCTTGATGAGGACATAAGGAGATTGAAGGGCGGGCCTTAGAATTCTTGAAGGCGGATCCCAGCAGAATTGCAAGATGAATATTGATTGACATATATCATTGGAGTAAGAAGGCAAACCCGCCCCAAAGCCCCGCCCAGCCCGCCTCAAACCTGGCCCAGCCTGCCTCAAAGCCCGGCCCAACCCGCCTGGCCCGTTAACAATCAGGCCGGGCCGGGCCTCGGGCATAAACCGAAGCCCGAGACCCGATATTACATGAGCCCGGCCCAGCCCGTTTCTAATGCTGGGCTTTGTTTTTTACATTTTTATCGGCTCGGCCCGGCCCGATGCCCCGCCTTAGTTTAAAACACTACTATTTGGGAAAGAGTTGTTGGAAAAGAATGAAATAGGAGACGACAGGCTCAGTTGCGTCACATACATACGTACTGCTTGGGGTGTTCTGGTGTAAGCATGCGGCTTGTATAAAGTAAATGAACATTGAGTGTTTTTTTCTTTTGGTAAATCCTTCCAAGTTACCTGTGTTTAAGTGAAATATTTCAGATGAGCAAAAAGTCTCACAATGAGTCGCTGGCCATTGTTATAAATTGAAAATCGGTTTCTGAACCGAATCAGTGCTGCCTGCCAATTCGGTGAATTGGCGGATTCACCGATTCAGGTGAATCATCCCAACGAATTAAAATTTTAAAAAATAAAAACATTTAAAATAAAAAAGTATTAAAATATATAAAAATATATTTAATGCATGACACGTTGTATTCTTGAATCTGTCAGCAAATCAAATCCGTTTGTCAACTATTCTATTTGAATCCGTTATATCTAGATAATACCGTATAAAATTAGTTTTGGAGTAAAACTTGGCAAACATCTTATAATATTCTAGATTTTCGCTTGGATTTTGTTCTGCAAGTAACAAGAAATGGTGGCGTATAAAATCTTATTAAATGCACAAAAAGACAGATATAAATGACGTATAAAATGAAAAACTACTTGTGCTTTATTGTTTCCTGCATGTCTTGGTTCTGTAAAATGGCAATCGAGTATAGGACAATAAAAACAAGAAAGCTTTTTAGAAAAAGCTGAAAGAATCTGTTATCATGTGTACTCTCTCTCTCTCTCTCTCTCTCTCTCTCTCTCTCTCTTCTCATAAAAAGATAGGTTGTCTATAATATCTTACCTTCATTTGCAAACCATCCTTATTTATTTTCCCAAGCTCAAAGTTAGCCTCCACCAAGCCTTGCAAGGATCTCAGGGCTGGAACTTAAGTTCTTCAACTTGAGGCTTCTGGCATTTTATTCTTGCACGTGTGATAGTTTATTAAAAAACTTTAGTCACATTTTATTATTTCTTAAAATTATTAATCAAGCATATGAACATATGAAACTGCCAATATGAATACATGAGAGTTCAGATATGCCACATGTCATATGTCGATGGCTAAAAACTGAAATATTATTATTTAAAATATGGCTACTACTGGAGCATTAGTGAAGGTTTAAGGTATCATTTGGACCGTTTATATTAAAGAGATATCATGATAGAGATCAACTTAAAAAAATAGGAACTAAACTTTATAAATACCCTTTAAAGGAAAAACAAATGGATATTTTTTAATTTAATCTCTTGCTCTTTTGAAAATTTATGTCACCTGGGTGAGAAAACGGGTACAGATACTTTACAATTTTAGGTAGAAAAAACTTTTACTGCTATAATATCAATTTTTTAATTAAAAAATAAAAAAAATTAAGAAAACATAAAATGTTCGTTTCATAGTTCTTACATTTAATCTCATAAAAAAAACATAAATGGCTTTCTATTCTTATTCCTCGTCCATGTTCACCTCTGCAACATTCTCGGTTCATTTAACCTCGAATTAAACCTCGAATTAAGATGGTCAAGATCATAGGCTTTTGAAAATATCCAATTACAGGTGTGGATCTTTATCCAAAAATTAACGAATGAAATGCAGGTCGTCTGACCTACCAAGTTCCTTGCCTGATTCGTATCCGTGGAATGCCAACCATGATTCTGAGTTCCGATTGAAACCCTGTCTATAGATTCGTTCCATTGTTCTTTCAATATTTCTCCGCCCATTGCATTTAGGACTGAATAATCAAATTATTGACTGCATTGATCAAGATTATGAAACACTGCAACAATAATCCTGCAGGATGAAGTGCTAATTGCTGGATTTGGACGGAAAGGGCACGCCGTCGGTGATATTCCTGGAGTCCGTTTCAAGGTGGTTAAGGTGTCTGGTGTTTCTTTGTTGGCTCTGTTCAAGGAGAAGAAAGAAAAGCCTAGATCTTAAGTTTGTTCCTCCAATCACTAGTCCCTGCCCAAACTCCCGCTGAAAATCCGTCGGTTGCAGGCAATCATAAAAACTCTCAAACCCCCAAGTAGCAGCAACCCTAAAAACTGCCCAAGCTCCAGCTGGAAATCAGTCGCCGGTTGCCGTCCGTCGCCGTCCGCCAACGCTGCCTAAAGTGACAACAACCACTCGCCGTCGCTGCCCAAAGCCTGCTACGCACAAAGTTGAGACGAAAGAGAAAGAAGCCATCGGCCCGTCGCCCCCCGTCGAGCGTCGGGTATTTTTTTTGTTGGGAATGTGGTTTGGATCTGGTTTAGATCCAAAACCAGATCCAAACGTACTGCCACGTACCGGTACGCCGGTACGGGTACGCGGGTCGACCCGGCGTACCACGGTAACATAGTTGAAAAGACAATACGCTTGTGTCTTTTTTTCAGCTTAATCTCCACCTTCCAATCTTATTAAAATCGACAACACAACCAATTCTAGTATTTACACAAGTAGTTACCAAACTCTCGTATACTATATTCGCTAAGAATTATCGAGGCCTTGATTTCAATAAGATCAACAGAAATTAAGTTGTAAATATAAAAGTCCTACTAGTATGAGATATCCTTTAAAAGCGTTAAAAAAGAAAAAGGAAAAGAAATGAGTCTCCTCAAAATAGCATTTGATGGCCTCAGGAAATAATTCTAGGATCTCTTTCCTAGAGATCTTGGACGAGGGATCCACAATATCATTTCTACTGTTGTTTGTTTGGTGGGCTTACTGACACAAAGATAACAACTTACCACAAAGCGCTTGACAAACTGACCCACCTTTGTTATAATGAGATGGAAAGAAGTATGGTGAAAGGCAGGTTGAAAGCGACCTGAAACCCCCAAAAATACCAACTACGTTTTGGGTGAAAGCCGGTGGAAAGGAGAGAGAGAGAGAGTTCCCTTCGAGTAGGATGCCGCGGGCGGTGGAGCTCATATGGGGGAAGCAGGAGCCACCAGAGCTATGTAGGAATGCTGCTGTGAGTAACCGATGAGGACGCCTGTTGATGACGCTGGAAAGAACAACGACAGAGGAAAAGGGCCGAAAACGAACACCACGCATGAACCAAAAGGGGGATGTGAACCGACCTCAGAGAAAGGGTCGGAATCAGGAGAGCTCAGGTTAGTAGGCGGCACGTCGGAAAACGAACTCCACTTGCTGCCGCCGAGTGCTGGTGGATAACTCTTCGCAGCCCGCAGCCGTGAAGAGGGACGAAGGTGCAGCAGCAGACGTGGACCAGGACGAGGAAGAGAGACCAGCGATGCACGATGTAAAGCCCTAACGGGCAATTTTTTTTTTTTCCCCACTAATTTTGATCGTTAGCCCACTTCTGACATCCGGTATTAAAATCCGTCCGGATAAATGAATCCAGATTTGCTTCTGATATTGGGACTTTTTTAGTGCGTTTGCTGGAGGCATCCAATTTTTCAAAAATTTGGATGGGATCCCACTTAAAAGAGTGGAATCTACGGTAGCAAACACGCCCTAAACTAAATCTGGTCTTTCTTGAGTGGCATTTTGAGCTTTTAAAATAGTGGTCGACTTGATCCCATCAAGGTCCAATATAGTAGAGTCGGTAACTACTTGTTTTCATATCTCTCTCTTCTTTTATATATATATATATATATATATATATATATATGCCAATAATGAGGTTCCCCTTTTAGTTGGGAATGTTTGATAGCTCGGAATGTTTTTAAAACATTTCAAGTTGTAGAGCGTGAAATACTTCAAAAGAAATTGTGGGAGTCATTGGTGGAGTAAGAAAAGGAGGGGTAAATGTTTAAAAACAAAACATTTATATGTTAAGGCACTTATATATGCATAAAAATAAATATTAAAATTTAAAATTTTCAATATAAAAATAAAAAAAAATTAAAGACCTGTGTAAACAACTGCCCACCCTGACCCACATGTGGCTATGTTATTGGTGGGAGATAAAATCTGTAGAGGTGGTTCAGAATTTTTTTAGCCTGAACTTTTGTTTGCAAAATTTTCGTATATGGAAGAGTGAAAAATTCTACCCGGCTATCGAACGCCTCCGGTTCCACAAAAACCGTGGAATAAAGTTTCTTTCTAAAACATGTACGGGGTGATGGGAGGAGAGCTCATTAGCAAGATGGAACAAGGGTATTACCGGGAGATACGAAAAGGTTCTGACTTTGTTTTACGTACCCACCACCCTCGCCCTTCCACTTCCACTTCCACTTAAACTTCTCCCTCTTCGTGATCTTCCTGACGAAGGAATCATTTCCCTCATCGCCTTTCCACAGAGAGAGAGAGAGAGAGATGGGCGTGAATTTTAGCGACTCACTGGCCCTGAACTCGACGGCCGGTGGAAATCCAGCTGCGACCGGCCTGTCGACGGGCTTAGGGACGGGAGGCGACGGGTTCCACGCGATTAAGAGGAGCGAATCGGAGCCGAACCTCGACGACATCTTCTTTCTGAACGGCGACGTAGACGGCGCCGGCGGCGGCCTCGGCATCAAGGGAGAAAATCGAGCCTCCTGCGACGGTCCAGCGTTCTTCCCCGAAATTCCCACCGACCACTGCATCTTTGAAGTGCTCCGCGGCGATCGGGTGAGAATTTCTAGGCCTTTTCCTGTACGCAATCCTTTCTTTTAGATGCGCATAATCGATGTGGAATAATCAAGTGATTTAGTTTGTGATTTATAAATTAATTAACTAAACTAATGTAATTAGCATGAGTTGGTTTAGCCGTGGCTTTCACCTGTGTCGCACAGGCACAGACGCCTTCCTTGTGACTCGATACAGCACAATCTACTTTCTTTTTGCCCATTTAAAAAGCAGGGTTCTTATATAGAATGGAGTATTTCCTTGCTCCTCTCGGTTGGGTTTACGTTGGGTTCAAGGTAAAGTTTTCTTCCTTATGGTTAAGCACTCACTTGGCGATCTGAACATGAAATGACTTAGTCGGTTTGGTAGCGTGTAAAACATTGTCAAGTCAGCCAGTTTTGTGGCATGTCTATATACAACACCACCAAGTGTACATTTTTTAGATGGCCACCAGTGTAGTGTAGTACTCTGACGCTAGAAAAATGTATGGTTTTTCATGCATATGGAACGAAAGATCAATTAACTTGATGACTATATAATGATATACCAAAAATTCAGTATGGAGATCCGCATCACAGTGATATGTGTACACTTTTGCACATACACATGGAAACTTGGATGCATGTGCATCACATAGATACACAGACGTTAACAGGGCATTTTATGGCTCGTCTCATTGTACCCTGCAAAAGCTTGTTCCCGTTGGTTCACTTAAGGCGCTACTAGAAAAGGGTTTGTGTCTGTATTTCAGCTCAAATGAACAGGGGGATGTTGGTCTCCGGACTCTTGGTCAACACAGTCAACATGAGTGCACACACAAAGATGAGGCAAACATCTCATTGCTTCTTTCGGATCAGCTTTCTGGAACTTTGGTTTTCGTTTGGTTTTACTTGTAAAGGAGCAACGAAGAATGTGTTTTTGGTGTCAGAAAGCTACAAACAAATAGGAGATAGAAAGTATAACTAATCAAATGAAAGATAAGATCTAAGACTAATGATGATTGGCAGCTCTTCTTCAATATTCCTTTCTTTTTTCTTGTACAATAAGATTCCATTCTTTTTTCTTTTTGCAAGTCATTTAGTATTTGAACGTTCATACAAGTCAAGACATCAACGACCGTAGGCATTTCAAATGATAGAACCCAAGGGATACGGAACGTTTGTTTCTATTTATGGGTAAATATGTTTTGGTACCAGAAGTTTGTGATTATAGGAAAGATGCTTCCAAAAAATTTAGTTTCTTTGCCAAACTAGTGTTTGATTCTTAGACTTTGCATCTCCGTTGGTTGCACTTTCCCTCCCTTCAGTCTCTTTGTGGTGACACCCGCTTAGATTTATACTACATTTAAGGAATCAGACCCAAGATTAGCTTGTTGCGGTGGGTGCATGTGCAGAGCCCTGCTGAACTTCAAGTTCATAAATAGGGTCCGAACGCATGTAGTAGGTAGCAGATTAGTCAAAGACCTTAATAGCAAAACTGTTCCACAGTTTCAGGCACCTTAGATGCCGTACATTGATCAGTTTACGGGTAGATGGTCTCAGAAGTTTAAGTTTCTCTGAGCCCGTCGCTTTTGTGTCAATGGCATAACAATAGAAAAGTGCATGATAATTTGAAAGAAAAAGGTAAATTCCTTGGTACATTTTGAGACCGCTTTTTAATGAACAGAACGATCTACGAGACGTTAATAGCATTTTTTTTATTAACAATCATTTTCTATTGAAACGTTTCTGTGCTTGGACGTGATACCCAGATATGATGCTGAAAAGGTATGACAAGAAACGTTTCAACTTTGCTGTAAAAGTATGCCAAGCAACGTGCATTCTGATGGTGGTGTAATATTTTGGCATAAAAGCGTGAAACATGTTACGACTTACTATTAAGAAGACTATGAAAGACTGTTAGTGTTACTAAAGAGCTTATGCACGTGATATGGTGACCAAGCCTTGTTGGTACTATAGAGGCGGCAGCGTTTTTCGGAAGTCGTGGAGATGTTTAGCATGTGGCTAATAAGTCAATGTCTTGAATGAATCTTTAGGGGGCCGTTTGATGGCAGGAAATATGAAAATGAAAAAAAAATTTCAGAAATTTTTTTTTATAAATGATGAATAGAAAATAAAATTCCAATTGTTCAAAACCACGTTTTGTTTGTTACATACGAATTATTTTTTTGAAATTTTTTTTTTGTTTGATGAAAAAAAATTGAAAAAGAAGGAAGAGGACGACGGTTCTGTGCCTGAGGAGAGGAAGACGACGTTTTTTTTTTGTCCAAAACCACGTTTTTTTTGTTTAATCGTACAGTTATTTTGCTATCGGTATTTTTTTCCCCTTTTTTGTTTACGTGTCAGGCGCGTGCATCTAGTTTTGCTAATGAAATCTCATTGAGTATATCTTTGATTTTTCTTTTTTAGGTCCTTCGCTAACTTCAGCTGTAACTATAGTTGCACATGTTGTGGATTGGGGATGAGGGTTTTTTTTTTTCTTCTTTTTTCTAATGACAACAGGGAATATACCTTAGCCTGTCCCGTTGTGTACCATTTGCATTACCGCCGCCATTTACGGTCGGGGTTCAAAATATCTTCTCTCAGGGACCTAGTAATCAAACCGAGTACTAGAGTATTTGTTCCTGTTGGAAGTGAAGGTACTCGGGCTATTCCGTTGAGTACTATGATCACCTAATGTACACTGTTTTTGTGACGGAGAAACGTATTCGAGTATTTGATTCGTGTGCCAGGTCTCTTCCTGAGAGTGAGACCTAAGTATGTGTGGTTTGGTATGACCATTTTCTGTGATTATCTTTTGATTGGGTCCTTATACTGGATCTTTCTTATAGCTTCTTCGAGGGGACCAAACTTATCCGTCCAGATCAACAGTAATCAACCAGGAAACCTGACTCTCGACGTTTCTTGTGGAATGCAAGGCCTTAAGCAAGGAAGTTGATTTCATGGGACTTGAACTCGGCTTGGACATACGTAATTCATGCAGTTAAGCTGATTCAATAAAGGGTTAAGGGAAAAATGGATATTTTTTTTTTCTCTCTCGCTTTTTTGACAGCAAACCGAGGGAAAACAATTGGCCACTAATTTGTAGGATTTGAATGATATCTTTTTTGCTATACCTGAATTTTGTTTGGTAAATTTGATGGGTAAGTTGTAAATTTCTTCTTTTTGAAGCCAGGGTTCTATTAACGGCCTTACAAGCTGTGGACAATTCACAATGCCTGGATGGTCCCCTGCTCCGATCAACAGGGCCTCAAGTAATGCAACATTTTCTTTAAGTTCCTGCATCAAATTTTTTATCCGGTTGCTTGGCTTTCACAGTATTGCTTGGTTGTGCGATGGATTAAAAATAATGTATGTATAATGTAAAAATGCCACATCGACATATTTTTACAGAAAAATCACTCACTGGTTCGAATAATATAGGTAACGGTACCATCTCTCTCTCTCAGACACACACATAACAGAGTTGCACTAAGACATCCTCATCTTATGCTTAGGGAAGTTGGCAACAAATTCGTTGTTCAATGAAATCCACTGGAATAGCATATTTCTGGTTATTGGATAGAATTTAGTCTAGGTGGCTGTCTTTTTTTGCATGTGTTTTACATTCCTGGTCATGATGTATGGAAGATGCAGAGACGAGCGCAAATCTGATACGCTTCCACTGACAATCTGGCATGTTCCTCTACAACTTGTACAGCAATGCTTCTACTACTAGTATAATATACTGCCAAATTGAATCAATTGTGTTCTAATCCTACAACTTCCAATAACTAACAATGGCACTTTATGGCGAGGCAATTTGTTTTTAATACCTGCAAAAAGAAAAAAGAAATAGCTAACTGATGTCTGTAGTACCAAAACTTAAGAAAAACTTTGGGAATGGTTGCAATTCATAAGCAAATTTGGAGATTTATAATGCCACAAAGCTGCAACCTTTGTCAGTTTAATATATACATCTTCCACCTCCTGTTCCTCACAGCTTTTACTTGTTTGGCATTAACTTGCTTAGCAACTCTTGACAGATAAAAATCTTCTCAAATGCTCCCTCCGCAGGTCTGACATCCATGTGTAGTGGCTTAACTCAGAGATGTACAAAGCCAGGAGTCGGAGAAAGTCCAATGTTGCCTTGTAAACCTAAAGGTGGAGACACTCAAGCAAATATTGCAAGTAGTGGTTCATCAAGGGGCCATTCTGATGATGATGACATGGAAATAGAAGTTGGACCAAGTGAACAAAGCATAGACAAAGATGAGTTGAGACGCATGAGACGGTAAGTTCATATCTTATTTCATTTGTCTATAATTCATCACTTTCACTAAATTATGCTACGTTTCATCTTATCACATGTTCATCAGCCTATAAGATTGCTTGTTGATGGTCGGCACTCATTTTGATGGTCATTTTTTATGAATCATGAGTTGAGGTATATCAAAAACTATTCTTTTTTGTACCACTAATTAAGTATGTCTAACAGCAAAGGGGACCTGTATTTCACAAAGTTCAAATGCACGCACACACACACACACACACAGATACATGCATGCATGAATATATATATATATATATATACATATATATATACACACACACACACACACACTATGCAGGGTACATTTTGCTAAAATGAGAAGCAAAAAATTTGAATGATCACCAAAAGAAAGGTGCTGCACATTCCAGATCAAACTGTTCTTTTCTTTTTTTCTAGGAAGACTTATATCAACTCTATATGTGTGTGGAAAATGATGTTTATTTGTAGCTATGTTTCCGTTTGATACAGGATGGTGTCTAACAGAGAGTCTGCTAGGCGATCAAGAAAAAGAAAGCAGGCACATTTGAATGAACTGGAGTCACAAGTATGAAATGTTGATCCTTTATCATATATGCGTGGTCCATGCGTGGTATCTCTAATATGTGTCAAACTTTAGTCAAGAGGTTATGCCGTAAATCATAAATTATTCACATCTTTTCCATACAGTGAGATTGCATTCCAGGAACTCTTTTCTGACTAAAATAATGACTATACTGCTAAAGATGCAAATAAAATTCTAATGTCGTATCTGAGGCATTTATTGGTCTAAGTCACACCAGTTGTGAAGACCAGTTCCATGATGCCTAGAGTCTGCTATTCAAAACGTATATCATCTGGATTCTTCTGAATATTACTGTTAATTAATTGGCCAAAAAATTGGATGACATGATCTAAATTCTGAAGGACTGGTACTTTAGTCCACGCAATTAATATTTTATTATGGGAAGGCCATCTGGTATGGGATGTGCCGTTTATGAGTGTACTTTTGGATGAATCTTCTGTGTCTTCTATGGATCATCCTTGTAAGTGATGTGTGCATGCCTTTGAACTTCATTGTTGTATTAAAATTGCTCAGGTAGATCAACTTAGAGGTGAGAACTCGTCACTGTACAAGCAACTAACGGAAATAAGTCAGCAATGTGAAAATGCGGCAATCAACAACCGTGTTCTGAAGTCAGACGTTGAAGCCCTAAGAGCAACGGTATGGTTCACTATGAGCTATTTTACTTCTATAATTATCTCCTCCTCCTCTTTATAAATTGCATCAACTTCTGGGTTAAATGCATAAAAAAATAAATGAATCCTGTGTTCTTCTGGCATGTCATCAATATCAACTATTCATCTCTTGATTGTCCAGTCTTGTTCTTCCAATTAATGCTGTCATTGTCTTGGCGCATTTAGCTTGTATAACCCATGTATCAGCCTCTCACTGAAATGATGCAGGGGCTGATAAAGAAACATTTCACTATGTGATGATAAGGAAATACTTTAGTATTTACCGTTTATTTTTACGTTTTAATATAAAAATGTTTTAAAATCATTGATGTATGCCAAAATGCGTCAGCCCACGTCAGAAAGCACATTGTTCCCTTTATAAAAATGGTATGGCTCTCGAAAGGCACTGAAGATTTCTTCGGTCAAAACCGAAATCATTGGATTTTGGAACAGCGAGGACCATGGCTGACATACAACATAAAAGTTGTGGACAAAGCCAGGGCTGCATAAGTTTATAAACCATATATACGCGTCATTAGCATCAATATTTTGTGCTTCATGATTTCGTTGTATGGACATCAACTTGATTATGTAGTAATTTGGCATGCTACCCTAAGTTCATGTGCCCAAACAATCCTTTCCTTCATCTTGATCAAAATTACAGGTGAAGTTGGCACAAGAATTGGTTGCTAGAGGACCTCTCACAAACATTGTAAACCATCAACTCCTGCAGCCAACACCCTCTGCACTTCCATTCAGTCCCCGCAACAGATCTCTTGACATCCCAACCATGCTTGATGGGGAATGTTATCAAGACATATCCGCAGTAGCTGGCATTGGATCCAATGGAACTGAGAGCACTGAGTCAAGCATCAAGATAAAATCAGATGGAAGCATACCAGCACAGCAGCCAATAAACCTGGAGCAGTTGCAAAACCATGCCAATGCTGGATCGGATGCCTGGATTTGGGATGCAACTCCGCTTAGCAAGCAGAGCTAGTCTATTTCTCTGATGAAGGTCCACGTCCATCTTAATTGCTACGATGTGTCGTTTTTGGTTGACCTTTGGAGTTTCTTTCTATCCGTAAACAATGTGCAAAATGACAGAATTGCAGCATCCTAGCTCATTTGGCATATAATTCCCCGCTTGACTTTTTGGGCTGCTCCGAAACCCTGCAAAACGAGCCGGTCCCTTAAAAAGTGTTCCATGGAAGTAAGTAATCAACGAAAGGTACAAACTTGTATGAACTTGAGGCCCCAAAATTCTTTATAAAGTTGCTTAACCATGAAGCAGGAGTAGATTAGGCTGTCCACTTGCTCAGGGATGATTTGCAACTGCAACAAGGTTATGAATCTCGGAGAGCACGTGCAATGGAGATCTATAGTCCTATCTATAAGATCTTGCTGTCTACGATGTACGTCATATCTGAGCTTTAACCCACGTTAATGGAGCATGGGTTTTTGAAAATCTCAATCTGGAGTGAGTAGGAGGGCCTTTTTATTAGGTGAAGTGAGGTAGTAAAAATTTTTCACCAGCGAAATTGATATAGAGTTCATCATATTGTAATCATTATATATGTTCTATACAAATAATGTGCTTTGTACTATAAGAGGTCGTTTGATTGCTGTCCATTAGGACAGGACAGACAAGACGTCCTGTCCATTACATTACTATCCTGTCTTCATGGACAATAGTGTTCTTTGTCTACCGTTTGATGATTTTAAGAACAGAACACCACGTTCATCCTGTCCAGCGTTTGTTTCACATACGTTTGTTCTGTCTGTCCTGTCTGACGTTTGTTTTAAGAGGGATTTTCTCGTGAACCTCTTTGGGTTTTAAGAGGGATGTCAATGGTTCCGATGCAATATGACATTATATTCAAACTTAAATTCAAGTAAACAAATTTGATAATATATATCAAACGACCAAATAATCACTATATTCACTTCAGAAATTTTATAATCATTATAAAAAACAAAATTTCGTTTATGATATGTGATTGGGACACATAGAGACAAGAGTAGGCAACATTACAATTTCCTTCTTTTTTTTTTTCTTCTTGCTCTTCTGTTCTTCAATAAAACGCTGAAGAAAAGGCTCCGCCTTCATGACGACAAATGGTAAGCAACCAAGGTTGTCTGTTTCCTCTCTCGCTCTTTCTCTTGTTCTTGGGCATTGCGTATAGGCCATGGGTTACGCATTCTTCTGTAGCAGCTATGATCACATACTCATGTAGTACTTGAAATGTAGAGATTCGTCAAACTCAGATGAACTGTGTGGCCAAGAGCTGTTGTTGATGTACCCTTCAAAATCAATAGGAACGCATGATTCCTTGACGCCAAATTCTAGGGGGAAAGGACACCGGCGACATTCATTCAATGTTAAAACATGAAGCTGCTAATCTCATCAAAGGCCTGACAGAGGACGCATCGATTGCACGTCTAATCACCATAAATAAAAATTTGTAAAGCAAAAATATATGCCTTGTGACATGTCTTATCAGTTCTAAAGAGACATGCTTCAGTTCATGTGCGTAAAGAAAAACTCAACCTCACATATGTGAAATTTCAACAAAAAAGCATATAAATTCAAAAAATTCAAGTTGGCATATGACAATTCTAGCCAAACATAAATAAACCACAAAAATGCAAGCATATACATGAAAATACATGAAAATTAAGCAAAAAATAGGTAAATTCAAACTTACATAATGCAATTCTAGGCAAAAGAGACAAACTCAAATTTACATATGGTGACTTGATTCTAGACCAATTAGAACAAAATCTCAAATTTATAGATCTAGAGATGGAAGTTGGCGAGTACTCACTTGTGCTAGATGCGATTAAGCCACTTGAGCCTTCAGTCATCAAGAATCTGCTACCAGATGATAAACCCAAGTCACCTATTGGCAGAATGTTGAGGAGAATGTTGCAGCAATATGGAACAACAAAGTTTATTCCCTCCCACACAATGGCAATGTTAACTCATTCTAGGAGCCGAGCTTTTGGTTGATACAATTTACCATTCAATGCACCACCAACTAGATCTATTTCAAATGTTGTTGCATTTTGCTCGAAATTCAAATTTTTGATCCATGCTAGTGGCCATTAAAGCCTGTCATAGCCTAGGAAGGCGACAAAGAAACCAATTTTGTATACAATAAGAGGAAGAAAACAGAAGTCTAATTGAACTAATTGAAGGCATTCTTTGTCTTTTGCGGTGAAGGCCAAAACTGAGAATACTTCTGGTTAAGTCTGGTGGAATCTTAAGAGTTTTAACAACTGGAAGCCTCCAGCTAGCTAATATGCAACCTGTTGTTGAAGTACTCTCCATATGCCTCGTTGAAAAATATAATAATAGTGAAAAGGAAAAAAATTCATTTCAATATCACGAACATTGAAGGAGTGTGAACAAGATATTTGATTCAATGTTGTAAAATAAAATCAAGAATTGAATTGTATCTACCAAACTACAAAGCTAGCCTGTTAGTGAATTCGCCAATTCAAATCATTGACCAGGTTATGAATAAGTAAACTATATTATTGTATACATTTTTCAAAATTAAAAGTACAAAAAACAAATAAGGAAAATTTTAAAACCATCATAAAATAATAAAAAGTAAATATGTAGTTTATGACACATAGTACCTTGTATTGGGCAATGAATCAAATCGATTTGCAACTCATTCAATCCCCATGGTTACTCTACTAGTACACGTAACAATTTCAAAATTAAGGACCAACGGCCTTGCCAATTGATCACCCAAGGGAACTTGGATGGTATCCTTGTGTGCTAAGAGCCATGCCCTCTCAAGAAAAGAAGAAAACATACAAAACATAAGGATTTATATGGTCAAGAGAGACTAAGGGCCTTCCTACATTCAAGCACTGGACCTCTACTATTTGAACAAAACAAAAATGCAAAAAATGCTGACTCTTTTTAACATGGAGTTTAGGGCAATGCTGTAGTAACAGAAAATTACAACAACACCCTTTCAAACTTAACCAAACCAAAATCTAATTCCCCGTTGAATTTCCATACAGGGAATTCCCTTCCTGTCAAACTTTGCACACTTGTCTCCATGTGACCTTGGCAACTTTGCGATAGAATAACAGCTCTCTTCCTCCCTTCCACACAAAAAAGAATGATTATTTGGATGACTACCCAGAGTTATATGCCATGTTACAGGCAGCAATCTGAAGGCACCATGATGATATCGTATATTTATTCTTGTGCTGATAACCAATTTGAGTATCCTCATCTACATGCTAGGGAGATTGGGGGCCAAAGAGCAGTTCTTATGAAAATTTTTGTTGTTTATATTTGTGTGGATTGAGTTGTGTAGATATGTGCATTAACTTGCTATGTTTTTTAAGTTCCTCATTCTCATACCTTTTGTTCATTGTTTTGACAACGCATTGTCTTTCTCTTTAGATGTTACTGCTGTTTTCTGCAACTGTCCATCTTATTGCAGAATGGTCATCAAGTTCGCTATAGTGGTTCATAATTCAAAACACTGGCTCCACAAAATTAAAATCTCTAGTTACCTAGTGACCCATGAACTAAAAACACTTTGGTGTGCTGGAAATTTAATTTTAAGTGGTAGATCAGGTGAGCTTTGATCCATGTATACTGTGTGCTTATATCATGATTATATATCCACATCCATGTCACATGATATGTTAACTGACTGACGTGGCTTTGGCTTGTCAACTACAGCGTGTTTCAGAAAGCAGGGTAAAACATTTTCCTTTATTTTTTAACCAATAAAATGTTGAAAATGAAATTAATGGAAATGCCATAAAAATGTATTAGAAGTTACGAAAACCATGAAAACATGAGCTGTATGTGATTGAATCTGAATCCACCTCCGTGCATGTCATTGTGGATGTGCCTGGGTTCTGTCATGATGCCAATTTTCTCCCTTGCTTGGTCCTGCACCGTAATGGGATCAAGCATTTCAGGACAAGGGTTTCCCATGTCAAAGAGACAACATACATGTGCACAGACATTTCACTGTGCACACGGTGCTTATCATGACACAAGATGTCGGTCAGGCTTTTCCACAAACATTTTGGGAGCATCTTCCATTCTGTAGTAAAAAGCCTAAATCCAGTAATCGTTGCCATTTACAACAAATGCAAAAGGAGCTTTAGCATTAGGATCGAACAATAGAGAGAGGAAAGAGAGAGAGAGAGTGTGTGTGTGTGAGAGATGGGAATAGACCCGTACCTGGAATGCAATGGTCACCCTGCCTTGCTGAACGCCGCTGCTTAGGACCCGCTGGAAGACACCCTGCTGAGGATTTGCTTGAGGACGCCCGCTGAGAAGCTGCAAGCGATGCTGCGGTGGTCACCCTCCAGCAGAGACAGAGGAGAAGGAGAGAAATAAGAAGGGCTAGGGGCAGCTCGGACGACCAAGGAGAAGGAGAGAAACAGGAAGGCCTAGGGGCAGCTCGGGGGCGGAGACGAGGGCGGAGATGGAGGAGAAAGGCAGCTTGGGGGCGGAGAAGAGGAGAAAGGCAAGGGAGATGGGGGCAGAGGTGGAGGAGAAGGAGATGGCATCGAAAGCTCGGGTTGGGGTCGTGGTTGTCGGGGGCGGCAGACGAAGTTTTTGTCTTGTTTGTTCCGAGGGTTAGCTCGAAACAGGATGGAACCAAAAAATTATTTATACCCTAGTTGAGTCGTCCGTCCTGTCCAGCCTGTCCTATGTCCAACGTTTGATGAAAAAATCAACAAAACAGGACACGCGTGTCCTGTTCTGCGTGTCCTGTGGCCATCAAACGACCTCTAAAGGAATACCTTTTTGAAGCAAGGATTAGATTTAGTAATTGTCATTCTGATTTGTTTTCCTTTAATGATACACGTTACTAGTTTTCCAATTCTAATTTACTCGTCATTTTAGGATCTAAACACCCAAGCAAGCAGTTTTCTTGGTGGTTGCTTGTGGTGAGATCAACTGCGAGACAAGTCAGACAGCTGCTGGTGGTACACTGTCTTCCAGTATGTCACTACCATGGTTGGTGTAGTAATGCTCAGCTTGCTTTATGCCATGTCTTTCTTTTGCTTTTGAGAAACTGATCTCATATATAAGTTATATTTAATTTGGCTGGTATTTGTTTTGCACCTTATTACACTTAATTCAGTTGCCTGTCAATTGAAAACCTGCTGAGCTATCTAGATAGGCTTGGATGCTTACTGTCATTACCACAAATATAGATAGATTTGGGATAATTTAAACATGCATGACCTGGCTTATATATAGACATAATTGCATAGGAAAATAACAACAAAATTAGTGATAAGGAAATTTGCCATACTTGATTCGGCACACATGACCCAAGAAGAACAAAACCGATGTTATTATGTCAATTGATGGTGTCCACATCTCTCCCATTGACATTGGAATCATGCACCAAAATGGGGTAGAGGGTAATGTTGAAGAATTGTTTTGCATCCAATATTTTTAATTTATCATGTTAATAGAATTTCACTTCATACTCTTGTTTGGCAATTTTTATGAAAAATGAGGCCCTAATTATTAGAAAAATTTATAGAAGGTAGTCTTTTCCCATGGTCATTTCTGAGTATTGAACTCTAGACCTTGCTTTACTAGCATCCTTTCAGCATGTACTTGACAAATGGAAGCTAACCCTTTATTTTTATTGGTTCATTCTAACTTCTGCTTCGGCCATTTTGCATCATCTTATATTGAATTTTCACTTGATTTACTCAAACCCATGTCTGATAATGGAAATTAAGATGATTAGCTTCGCCAGAGAAACTGCCACCTGATTACATATGGTAAGGCCACCTATTATGAAATGAATGGGCTCCATAAAAATACTTCATCTGCTACAGTAAGAGTTTTTGTATCTAGGATGGTTTCCTAGAAACAAGGCAATTAATGATACATAATGCATTAAATGGTCAGTAGGGCTGCAACAATTCTGAGACCCATCTACAATGTTCTTGTGACCGAGTATTTGTCTCATTTAGTAATTTGAGTATGGTGTAACTAATATGTATCTAAGTTAAGGATTTTTCATGTGTTGTATGATGAATGTGTGTTCCTTTTGGTATTTTATTCTGGATAACCAATTTTGTTCACTTGTCATCTCTTGTAATTTCTACGAGTTTAGCATAATTACTTTATACTTGACAAGGAAAGGCTGGTGCTTGAGTTACTGTTCTTTAAGTTGTGTGTAATAATCCGGTGTTTAGGGTGGGTAGTTGTTTGCTATGATGTCCTTTATTTGCTTTACTTAGGTGAAGGCACAATTAATCATTTCAATATCTTCAATTTGATAACAATAGGGAACATAATAAGAAGGTTTGCCCCCTGGATTTAACATCTCCTCTTTCTGTTTCTCTTCCACTTGGTCATTTACCAGATGGATCCATAGGATACAACTTTATAACAACCCTTGATCTGCATGTTGCTTACAAAGAATAGGTTGCACCGTTGCAGGTGATGCATCATAGTTTCATGGTTCATCGTATTAAAGATGGTTTAGTATGACACATTCGCATTGTCAAAAGGCCAATGTCTTGAATTTGTTTTAACTTCATTGATTTTCTTTTCTGCTTTTGAATAGTTTGGTTACAATGGCTTCAAAATGAAGATGAGGTGGATCATGATGATGACATGGATGGGTTTAAGACAGAAGATGAAGATGATGGATTTGAGGGAGAAATGGGTGATGATCTGAGTTTCATGATTTTGCTGATAATCTTTGCCTTCGTAAGCTAGTTAGTTAGGTTTGTGAACCTTTTTAGTAGAATGTGAATCCAGCAAAAAAAAGGTTCTTGAGTTCAGTGAATGTTTCCCATTTGATTCAGCATATTTATGCACAATAATTTTATGCTCGTATCTAAAGATGAAAATCTCTTTGCAAATAGAAGCATTACTTGTTATGTTGTTTGCTAGATTTCATACATTAAGAAATAGGTGCTTGACAACAACTACCACCTTTGAAATATTGAAGTTCATTACCATGTGGTTCTTAAAGGTTTTTTTTCGACTCGCATGTTGCAGCTACAGTCGAAAGCACGTTTGTCCTCTCCTTTGGGAAATATGCTGATTTTTCTTTTGCTTTCTTCTTTTCCTTATGAGTTGTCACCCACGATTAGGTCGATATCCATTTTTGGTAGGCAGCATATCCTGAAGATGATTTATTATGGAAGTGGCTTTAAATTCATTGGGAAAAGCAAGATGTGAGATATTTCACTTAGTCAGTGTTTTGCCATTGATGCTTTTATTTTTATTTTTCTATATTCCATGTTTGTGCATTATTATGCATTATTACGCCTCCTTTTTTGTCATTAGGATTACTTTCTTGAGCCATGCTTAAAAACCAAATGCAGGAACTAGCACACAGATGCTGCTTTAATATGTCATCATATTTTCATATCCTGGAAGGGCTAGAACATGCACCTCGGTTCAACGATACAGCTTCTATCAGGTCCACCATTTTGTGTAATCGCAACTTTTTTTTTGTGATGTAACTAAAATGGTCAGACTTTTTGTGTAATTTTTCTTTGTGTAAAAAATATCTTTTTGATAATATAAAATGTTAATTATTTTTTTATTCTCTCTCTCTCTCTCTTTCTCTTTCCTTATATATATATATATATATCAGTTCCAACATTGAATTGCTCCATTTTGTCAAGATTCAATGTTAAGGAAAAGCATCTGCAATGCCTTAGTACATCGACATGGTTGCATTTGCTAAAGTTGTAGTAGCGATGCCACTTTCTCCCATTGTTGTGTAAAGGTTTGACACAATAAGATGTCATTGGTACTATTAACGGCGTGATTGGGTTCGTTGAAGCTTATGAAGTTCTGATGTGAAGAAAAGGTGTCACTACTACCACCAATGAGAAAAAAAAAGTGAGTGTATTACCACTGACGTGGTAGAAATTGTTGAAGTTAAAGCAGCAATGAGGCTTACACCGAAGCCAATGGCGACACACTTTTTGCTTCGGAGCTTACAAGTTCCAACACTAAAAGAGCGTCAGTGCTTCATAATTGTTTTGGAGGGAATTTTCATATTAGAGTTTATATACAATAGAGACCATGTGGGCCCCAAAGAAATAACTTGTGTTTCTCAAATTCCTTTGAATCTAGATGTCAGCATCCTCTTTGGGCCCCACATTAGATCAATTAGGTTTTATATTAACATATTAGGCTGCCTTTGCTTTCATATGTGTATATTGTACTGCATCTATTTTGCATTTAGTTAGAGATTTAGCATTAGGATATTGGGCCTCATAGTGTCATCTCATCTCTCTCCTTTTTTCTCCTCTCTACCTCTTCTCTCTCATATTCCTCCTCCTGCCTTTTCTCTTTCTCTCCCCGTTTAATTCTCTTTCTTTTCTTCATCCAAATGTAATACCCTCTTATCGGACCCACATTGATATAGGTCTTCCATTTTAGATGTTGTAGAGCTACTCTAGGGTTTTTATTTTTACCAATTAGGTTTTATCACTTAGTTAACTAACATTAAATAACATTAGGTTAGGATTCACCTTTATCTTAGGTTAATCAAACTAATGCAATTAAGTCAGTAGGCCCCACCTAGGGACATGAGTTCTATTGAAACCAACCTATGTGTAAGCCTAGAATATGGCCTACCATGTGTGTCGATGACTTTGGTTTTAACTCGGGTAAGCTTATGGACTCTCTCTAAATCCACCTAATGATGAAGTGAGGGAGAGAGGAGAGCAATGGAGCGAGGGAGAGTGGAGGAGCAGGAAGCGATGGACCTAGGGCTTGATGAGGATGCAGGAGATGATCCAAGGGAGAGCACAAAGGATATTGCGATGGAGGATGAGACCCGGTCGCATCGATAGCAAGAAGTGCAAGGGTCAGGGAGGTTGTGGGTGGAAATGGTTGAACGATTGGAAAATGTGGTGGTGAAAGGAGTTCCTAACATGGAGATTGAGTTTTCCTCAGATTGCCTAGTGATTAAGATCCATCCTAATGTTCTTGCCCCAAATGCAAAAGCCATTTGAGTTTGCTGCAGTGGCGGGCTTGACGGGAGGTGATAGGATCTAACCTTACTGTCGATCAAAACCCAATCCAGACTGCCGAACCTATCCCCAAGATCACTCGGAGGAGCCTAGAATTGAACCTAGAACAGATTAATCACAAAGACACTACCCGGCCTGAAGTGCAAAAACCCTATAGGACAAACGATACAAGTGAGGTTACCCAAATCCAAGCAAATCCTACTACAAGAACTAAAGTGTAAGAGGCCAGTACAAGAGCGCACGTGATACATCAATTGCTCTCACAACTCACTCATCAAACCATAACAAACCATGCCTAATTGTGCAATCCACACCCAATAACCCAATAGGAAGGCTAACTCTTTAGTGGTCGTGTCTTAAGCCAAGAGCCTCCGAGGTACCACAAGAAAGAGTAGAGGCCGAAGCCGAGCAAAGACGTAATGAACAACCTTCCCACGAATCTATAGGGGGTTTAGAATCATTACCGGCCAAGTCAAGCTTGGCTATGATTGGCAAGTAAGCCCGGGGTGAACGCCAACCCCCGGGTAATGCAGCGACATGTATGAGAAGTCCAGAGTGAAGATGATCCACCTGTTGATGCCAAGGATGAAGAATGCCTCCAAGCACCCGTGACCTCCAAGACCTCAAGCAATGGGAGTAACTCGCTGTTCAAGATGGCTGAAAGGGGTGAGAATGAAGGCAGCCTCCTGCTGCTAGTGACCTCCAAATAAAGTCCAAGAAAGTTGCTGAAGGTGATATAGATCCCAGCTCACCTGGCCGAGAGTGAGGATGAAGACTTGGCCCTCCTGGCCAAGTGCGGCAGCTAGGAAGTGAGCTGCCGATGAAGACCTTCCAACCACGAGATGGGCCAAGGCTGCAAGGGAGTATGTGGTCTGCCTTGGTGAGATAGGGCTGTGGTTGCCTAAGTGAAGGACTGATAGGTTTAGGTTAACTCAGGTAGACTAGGTATAGGTGAGCTAACCTAAGACTAAGCTCGGTAGAGAGTGCCTAGGCTTGGGTAGGGTTGGACCAAGTCAAGTCGGATTGACTAGACTAGATCGGGTACACCTAAAGCAAATGGAAATGGAAATGGAAATGGAGAAGGGAAATAGAAATGGGAAAAGGCGTGGGGAAATGGTAGAATAGGTTTAGGAGACCTAATGTACGAAAGCTAGGGTATGTGAGGAGGTGGATTAAATGCGATCTCCTACTTTTAAGGAAGGGTAGGTCTAGTGGATAAAATGTTGTTAACGTGGGGCTAAGGTGTGGCGAGTGAAGGAGGGGCTGTTCCTAAATGTTGGGGCTGCTATCTTGTTTAGGGTGCGAACAAGATGGAGGATAAGCCAAATGGTCGGTGTGGGGTCAAGGTTTCCTAAAATGCAAGGAGTCTTGCTCTAATGGATCCTCAAATGTAGGCTGGAAATGGCGCACAATTGCCAACAAATGTGGAAGGACTAGATGCACTGGTCCAGCTGGATGTCACACGTCCTAGGATGGTGCCACGTGTCCCTGATGGATGGCTGCAAGTCCACACAGTCAAAGATGAATTCCACTTACTAAATGTGAGGATTGGCAGCCGTTTGAACCAAATGTGCACCGGCAACTAAGGAGATGAAACCCTAGGCGAGCCTTCAACTAAACCGCATGTTTTTCCACTTTGCTCTCACCAAATGTGGATGATCATTTGCTAGTTCAAGGGCTAACTTGTCCTCTGCCAAATTTGACCAAATATACGCCGGAAAAATAGCAGAGGTCACCGGAATAGTGGCAGTGTTCGCCGGAATTTCAGAATTCCGTGAGCACTAGAACTTCACCAAATTGACTCCAAACTTCACCAAAATTTCCTGATTTCTTTCTTTTTCTTGCGTGATGATACTTTTCTATTTTCGTCACTTTTTTGACGCCCTTTTCAATGTTTTTTCTTCCTGTTATCTTGTTGTTTTCCAGCGTGAAAAACAGGCCCAAACCGTGGCTTGAACTTGTTATTTTCATTGGATTTTTGCCGGTAGAATTGCTTCCAACTCTCAAGTAAGAATACGATTATTCTAAGGATTGCTTGTGACTCATAAGGAGAGGTTTAAAACCAGTTTCAATCATGGAAATTGCTGCTCAAACTCTAGGGATGTCGCCTAGGGAGTGAACTCAATGTACCTTTGCCGAACCTAACTTTAAAACAATCCAACGACGTTGCACACTTTCACCAAAAGAAATCACTCACTAACCTTTGAGTTTGTGAATGTTTGTCGCATGCCACAATCACCCTCATCGCCTTGGATGAGAATAGCCTTCCCTTAGACTAATCTGGCCTCTAACCTCCACTTGTGTTTGATGAAGGCTGCACCTAGATTGCCATGAATTGCATTGGGGAAAACGTGGGCTGTTGAAGTCGCAATATGCCGGAACTCACCTTGATCTTCTAGCCACCAATTCCGTTGGTCGAGTGGATGAGGAAGAGATCAAGAAACTAAGGAGAGGAAGAAGATTGGCCACCAGTTGTAGAGAGACTTGCGTGAGGAAAGAAAACCAGTCAAGGCCAGCTCTTGATGAGGGTGAAGGAGAGAAAGAGAGTGCACAAGAGGGAGAGAGAGACGTGAGGAGAGAGAGAGACAATTGTCAAATGAACTGAATTCTTCTTTATTCCATCCCAAATCAACTAATTACAAAGTACTTATAGTCTTGGATCAATTCGGTTCTCAAACAATTCAACCGATCCATTCTCTTAAATCAAATTGCGAAAAGCAAATGCAAAATCAAATATGTGCATAAGCAAAGTTGCAAAAGCAAAACGAGACTCAAATTGTCTCGAACCTAATAGCATGACCTCCCCTACCCGTGTGATTTGGGGCATTGTTTTGGTCATCCAACCTGCCTAAGTTCGTCCTAGACCGGCCCTAACCGCTTGGGTCTAGACTCAACACCTAGGTGGACTTGAACTAAACCAAGGTTAGTCCATCGCCTTGGCCTTTGCTTGAAGAAGTCATGCCCTAGTGTTGGTGTTCCATTCCAATTCCATGTCTTAGAGCGGTTGCAATTTCCACCCTCACCACCCTCTGCTCCAACTCCAAGATCTGGATTAACCTCCTTTTGATTGTTAAGGCCTTGATCTGCACCACCCTCTTGACCCAAACATAGGTCAATAATGCATTGGTTGGCCTTAAATTGTTGCAAGGCGGGCTCCCCACCCCCCCCCCCGGCCCACGATGGCTACTCTCGACCACGTCCTCGGCCAGCCCCGGCATGGTCCTAGGTTGGACCGTATCAAGAGGGCACACTCAGCAGGGATCAGAGTACCAATTTATCTTTGAAAGTCTTCGAAAGTAGTTGAGTGGAATCGCTGGCCCAAGATTTTCCATTGCTGGAAATGGGCATTTTCTGACTAGGTTGACTATGAGGAAGAATTACAAAGGGTTTTGAGGAGGTGTGCTTTTTTTTATTGAGAGTTGGTAGGTGTCAAGAATAGAGATGAAAATTTTTGAGGAGGAAAGAGTTTTGATTTGGGTGAGATTAACTGGATTGCCAGCCGTGCTATGGAGCGACTACACCTTCTGAGGGGTTGCTAAGGCCATGCATGGAGAGTTTATAGAAGCTGACACCTGCATTAAAATTTGGGGGGCATGCGAGAATAGTGGTAGAAGTTTCAATTGGATTCTTCCCCATTTCTAGGGTGAAGATTAGCCTGGAAGAAGAGAAAACCTTGATGGTGGACATTGAATATGAAATGCAACTGGCATACTGCCATTGCTATGAAGCTCTCATTCACACTGATGCTAATTGCCGTAACGGAAAAACTGAGGATGGTCAGGGGGTATAAGGACCGAACTAGGGATGTTAGGAAAGACGACATGGTGAAGGGGGAAGCGCCTATTGGAAATAGAGTTCTAAATGACCAAGTCAAGAGCGTAGTGAGTGATGTGCCAAGAATGGAAAGGAATATTCCTGCTCCTCAGTGGAAAGGAATAGTCCTGCTCCATAGCAAAGCTTCCACAGTCAGGGGCTAAAGGCACAACTTTAATTCTAATTTCTTGCAATCCTTTTGCTCGTTGAAATTTTAAGAAAGATCATATGGATAAGGCACTTCCCTTGGATTTTACTTTTATACTAGTAACATAAGGACAACAAAGGTGAATGAGAAAGTGACTAAAACAAATGGGGTAGGAGGTATGGTGATGAAGGCAGGCAAAGGAAAGGGACATCTAAGAGGGAGTAGCCAACAAATAAAAGCAAGGATATCTCTACGCCCATAGTGATCACTATGAGCAGGTCACAAGAAGAACAGGAAAGTTGGATTACAACGAGTAGGCAGATGAAAAAGAATCTGAATAAAGGAGGTGACTAGAGCATGAGTGATAAAGAGAATGACCCTGGAATACAGGGAAGTGAGAACGAGAAAGTGGGCTTGATTGGGCCCGTTGCATCTCAGTTTAGATGAAGATTGTTGCTTGGAATGTGAGGGGAGTAGCTGAAGCAATTCCATGAATGGAACTCAAGGATCTAATGATGGGAGAGAAGCCAGAGATATGTTTCTTACTCAACACTATGGCTAGAGATTGGGCGCTCATGATGATTGCTCGACATGCGATGAACTGAACTGGGCCTCTAATGCAGAATATGCAGAGGTTGTTGGACGTGTTTCATGCTTCTGGGGACTGATAAAGTTGTAGTGGAGAGATGGATAGTACCTCGATGGTGGATGTGGGGAAGTTCAGAGTGAGGGCTGCCGATCAGTGCATTTTGGCAGCTGAAGTGCACCTATCTACTCATAAAAATTATAGATTGTGCTCATTACTTAAACTAGAAGATGTTCTCTTGAAAGAAGAAAGATGGTAGATTATTGCTGGAAACTTTAATGCAATGAGGTTTCCTACAAATAAAGCAGGACATGTGCTGGATTTGAATTCTTCTAGAGCCTTTAACTCCTTTATTGGGTGTTGTGGCCTGAAGGAAATTAGCACCTCTGAGTTAGCCTATATATGGTCTAATCTGCTTGGTCGAGAAGGTAGAATTTTCTGCAAATTAGGCTGGGTTTTTGTAACAGGATGTGGGTGGAACAAGGAGATTGGAGTTTTAGCATGAGGTGCCTAACAAGGGCCACTTCTGACAGGTAGTCAAAGTAAAGATATAGAAGATTTCAGTTCTTTAAGCCATGGATCCTACTTGAGGAAGGTAAGACTATTATTAAAGAAAACTAGAATTTAAAATGTGTAGGATGCCCAATGCTCCAAGTATTACAAAAACTAGATGCAGTGAAAAGAAGGCCTCATGGGTGAAATAAAAGAGGGTTTGGTAGGCTAGATAAGAATATATCAAACTTATAGGGTAGACTTGGCACTCTTTAGGCAGAGGTTGAGCAAGGTAATAGTGAGAAGATAAAGGAGGAGCTGGAAGCGAGATGACTTTTAAAAAAATACATGTACCTAGATGAGGCTGCATGAACAGATAGATCAAAAGTGAGATGGCTTCGAGAGGGGGACAAAAATACATTATATTTTCAGGCAATAGCTAGAGGGAGAAGACAGAAAAACTATATCTCTAAGTTGGTGGTGAATGGTAGTTGCATATAAGAGGAGGATCAAATCCTAGAGGCAGTTTCCATCTATTGTGAATGTTTGTTAATCATGATGGAGCAAATGATTGCCTGTTCGAGGGATGTGGGGATGGTGAAAAAGTGACCAAGGAAGAGATTTGTCTAACTCCTAAAGTTAGTTTTTAAGGAGGAAATATGGATGGTGGTCAGAAGTCTTGACAAGGAAAGTGTTGCAGGATCGGGCAACTTTCTCAATTTCTTCTATCAGTCTATGTGGACCTCGATAGGTAATGATGTTTGAAGGGCCATGTATTTCTTCAAATCAGGGAAGATTGTTCAAGATATAAACTGTATTAATCTCATGATATGGCTCAGTTTGACGGGCAGAGAAGGTGGAGGATTTAGGCCTATTGCTTTGTGTAATAGCCTGTATAAGATCATCTCAAAAGTAATTTTGAATAGAATAAAAGATTTGTTGATTCGCATAATTGGATAAAATCAGGATGCTTTTGTTAAGGGGAGAACGATCGATGACCAAATTTTCTTGACTCAAGAGATAATGAATTGGTTTAATGGGAGAAAGAAAGAGGTTGTTGTCCTTAAAATGGATTTATCCAAAGCTTATGATCGGGTCTCATGGATTTTCTTGGAGAAATCTTTGATTGAACTGGGATTCCATTCAAGCTAGGTGAATCTTATCATGAAGTGTGTACACATGGTTTTCTTTTCAGTTTTTGTTAATAGAAAAGAAGGGAGGCGGTTCTATAGAAAAAGGGGTCTTCAAGAAGGAGACTCTTTGTCACCCTATTTGTTTATAGTTGTCATGGAAATCATGGCATGTGCAATGAAAGTTATGATGAGAAGATGTAAATTTCTTGCTCCATGCATTTCTTTTCTAAAGGAAGGGAATGGAAACCTCATGTTTGCAAATGATGTAATATCTTTAGTAGAGCCACATTCCCTCATTAAAAGGGATTAAGGCATTCCTGGCTGAGGTGGAAAGAAGGTCAGGCCTGCAGGTTAACAACTTGAAGTCCACACTCCAAACCTTTAATGTTGATAGGGGGAAAGAAGAAATCTTGAAAGGTATTTTGGGGTGGAAGCTGGGGTGTTTGCCAATGTGTTACTAGGAGTTCCTTTGACGGTAGATGCAGTTGAAGAGGAGGACTGTTCTGAATTAGTGTTGAAGTTCGAGAAGAAACATGCTCTATAGAATGTATGTTGTTGTCTTATAGTGGTAGGATGTGTTTGATTAAGCCTCGGCAGCGCCTTGGCCGGCGGTGTCTACCAAAAGTGGCATCAATCACCAACTATTGGATGCAAGCGTTTTTGTTTCCTAAAGGGAGCCTCTATCGAATGGAAAAAATTATGTCTGCCTTCTTGTCAGATGAAGATCTCAATGCGAAGAGAAAGATCCATTTGATAAGGTGGGAGGTATTATTCAGACCTAAGGAGGAGGGCGTATAGGCCTTTGTCCCATGAAAGATTGGAATGAAACCCTTCTATCTAGTAGACTATGAAAGGTGGTCAACCAAGAAGTTATGGTTTGGAAGTGGCTTCAAACAAGGTATTTGAGTAATCATTGGAGCTTCTGAACCTTGAATATGCCTTGGAAAGGGTCATGGGGGTGGGCTAGTATGGGTAGAGACTGGTCGAGAGTTAGGGATTTGATCAAGTGGGGAGTTGGGTGAGGGAATCAAATCAAGTTCTGATAGGATAAATGGAGTGCTTGAAAGGTTAGAGAGTGAAGATTATGTACCTATGTATAGGAGGAAGCCTGTAATGTTGCAGAAGGCGAGGGAGCTAGGTATGAGGCAGAAACTAGGCAATATTCTTAAGGAGGGGAAATATGCTCTATTATGGAAGGATAGCGAAAGATAGGCTTTCAAAGCTGTGAACATTTGGGAGCAATCGAGGAAGCAGGGCAGCAATGAGGTTTGGGGAAAAGATGTATGGAAGGAATGGATTCCAACTAGAGTGCCATGGCATGTTTATATTGCATGTGAGAAAAAGCTGCTTACCCAAAATAGAATAAAGAAGATGGGGTTCAGCCTTGTGAGTAGATGTGTTCCCTGCATGAGAGAGGAAGAAAGTATCAATCACTTATCAAATTCCCTAAAGCAGCTAAGGTGTGGAAATATTGTGAGGAAGTTTGATAAAAGAAGAATTCCTTGGCAGAGAGTTAAATTGGAGTTTCTTGCTTGGCATAAGGTAGATTTGAGTGCTTAGTGGCAGAACTGATGCTGGAGGGTTGTCTTTCATATGGTGGTTTGGCATCTATGGTGGGCTAGGAACATGTTGATGCATGATAGGATGAAGGACAGTAAAATTGACAAATTAAATTTGATCGTTTGGCAAGATTGATTATATAACTTCAAAGCTAGCCTATTGCAGGAAAAATGGAGGTTGTTGTTACTGATTTGGAGCCAAACAAATTTGATCTGCCATGATTCCAAATTGTCGTTGATTAGGGAGTAGAGCTTGAGTATCACTGTGGTTAAGAATAATCTTAACGAAAGGGAAGTTGTGGTTTTGGAGTCTCATTTAAGCTTGGAAGTGATGATTCATAGTGAGGAGCTTGATGCAAGTAATGACTTGGCAAAAATGGAGCTTTTACAGTGGGTGCTGAATAATACCAAGTTGGGAGTTGAAAAAGTAGTGG
The DNA here is from genome assembly GCF_008831285.2 of Nymphaea colorata. Classification (NCBI taxonomy): domain Eukaryota; kingdom Viridiplantae; phylum Streptophyta; class Magnoliopsida; order Nymphaeales; family Nymphaeaceae; genus Nymphaea; species Nymphaea colorata. The sequence goes on along the minus strand of NW_022204507.1, from coordinate 2,146,991 downwards.
TTACTAGCAAAAATAAGGCATGAAAAAGACGCCTAAGCAGATTGCTAGAAAGTAAACAAAGATGGAGTAGAAAATGGAGGAGTGTTTAAGAAAGATCAGACAGAATTGAGGTCTCTAATGAATGTTTGGGCAGCAAAGTGGGCAGCTGGTTATGAATGAATGAGTCGTGGATGGGAGATCACAACTTTGTTTAATTCCCAGTCACAGCAAGTCCTCGCAAGTGTATAGATCTTTTTTTAGGGATTTGGAGCTACTATGTCATGTAGTTTGGCTAATTTTGATTGTTTTTGACAAAATTTTATTCTTGTATATAACTCATTCTTTTGCAATAAAGGTTAGGGACCTAACCCCCAGCAAAGTGTTTCATTGGAACTCAGGTGACCTTACATGAGTGAACCTTTTTGACAGAGTCTACAATTTAGTTAATTAGTTACTAACATACAGCAGGTACTATCTTAGAATAATTTAGAAACAACCTAGGTAGTGTCGTGCCCTTCGGTAGGATTTCCTTCTAGGTGTGTGTCATGTTACTCTAATGAGTTTAATAATAGGGTTTTATTAATTGTGTGTCATTACATGTTATCGTTTAGTGTTCTTTTTAGGAGTTTAGGTTTGTTTCCTTTTAATAACAATATTTCTTTAGTTGTATATATGTTGGTACCCAGTTGTAGTTTTCTCTTTAGGTGAATCTGTAGGAGGAGGGCACTCAACGTAAATTTAAAAGCAAAGGTCTTGACAACTTGCTTGTGTGAAACATATTGGATCATCTGGAAGACCTCAAGCATGGCTGTAACTAGTCCTTTATTTTACAATACTAACAATGTAGATGTTAATTTCTAATTCTTAACAAACTAAGCAAACATTTTTTCTCATTGCACACATGGTTCTTAATCTTGTTCTTCATGGATTGGACCTGACTCACGCTGTCGTGAAAGGGTAAGGTTATTATTGATGAACAAATTTTTATGGGTTTATATTGAAAATATTTTTTAAAAGTACCTCACTCTAAAATCACATCATGTATATTTTTAAAGTCCTCATAAACTTAAATGATTGATTTTTTATGGAAAGGTGGGTTAACAAATTGCAAAGCCAACCAGGAAAAGTTGGGTTAACAATGCGCACCTCGACAATTCAAACTAAAACATTGTTGAAGTCCCTTTTAACTCTGCTACGCCAGGCAAGGAACTCGATTCAGACTAAAGAAAGCAAGCATAGAGGCCTTGTAAGGAATAAAAAACATAAGGAGTCGCTCTCTGGAAGGAGGCAAGACGGTTATTAGAATGGCCATAGAATGATCTTTGGCAGGTTTGGGTAGAAAAAGGTCTATTTTGTGAAATATTAATAGGGCCCCAAAAAAATTGTGTTTGGGTGCCTAAAATCAATTAGTGACAAAAATATTCTTTAATAGGAAAAGTTTGGATTCCTCCTTAGAGATGACCAAACCCACACCCATGAAATTACTGTAATTAAGTGGAGGCATGTGGAGGTAGGACAGGGCATCTGGCCAGGCCACCCCGCCGGGTACCCGATTAGGCCTGGGCGTCGGGCCGGCCCGGCCCAGCCCGGTCGGGCCCGGGTCAGGCCAGCCCGGCCCGATTCGGCCCGTTTAGGATTAAAAATAAATTTTTTAAAATTATTTTTGTTTTAATAATATATATTTGTTATTAACAAATATATTTTATATTTAAAAATTTTATTTTATAATTAAAAATTATTTTTTATTTTTAAACGGGCCAGGATGGGCCCGAGCTGAGACCCGGGCTATCGGGCCTGGCCGGCCCGGCCCGATGCCCACCCTTATACCCAACCCAATACGAGCCGAGCTCAAATAGTTTTGCGAGTATGGCAGGCTATATTGTGTCGGGCCTGGCTCAACCAGACACAATAATGGGTTGGGCTTAGGTTGCAAACCCAGCACGTCGTACGGTCTTGAGTAATTACTATAAAAGAAAGAATTGTGTCGTCACCAAACAATTCACTGTGACGTTGTCACCCACCAATTCTTGCATGCAAGTCATTGCCACTCGCCATGAGTCCATGCCTCTATAGCCCGCCACTCACTGCTGTCACGGCCATCACCGAACCTACCAACTGCCGGAGCTGCATGTCCCTCCCAATTCATGATTCTCCCAACCTTAACTTTGAAAAACTAAAGCTGCTACCATCACTGTCGCCATCGTCCCCAGGGGGTGCTCATCATCACCATCTTTGTTGTCGTCGCCATGTGCCTCCCCTGATTCCCTCGCCTACTGCTTTCACCTACAGTGCACAATCATTCCTGACTCTCGAGTTCCTATCGGATACTATCACTTTTGCTAGTCTTCTTCATTATCGTCGCCTGAGAACCTCTACCTCCCTGTCGTCACCACGCCGGTGACCTTCATTCCTTCGGACATCACTATCGCCCTTGCCTCCGCCAGACATCACTGTCACCCCTACCCCTTGCTACCTCCCAACCATCGCTCCTTGCTTTCGAGTGACCGAGCCCCGAAGCCCATTTTGGGTACATGACGACCCAACCCTACCCGACCCATTTAACGGTTTAAAAACGGTCTGGGCCTCAGACATCTTCTACCCAACCCCTTTTTACAAATGGGCTGGGTAGTGAGTCCATCTAATTCAAAAGCGGATCTTTATCAGAAAAAATTTATCGAGTCGGCCAGACCAGTTCGATGCTCAGGCCTATGTGGTGGATCAGATTCCTCTTAAGAACTAAATGTTAGGTTTTTAGAAACAACATGCTCTGTGAGAAACAAAGAATGGTTGTGATGTGATACGAGCCCACTTAGAGCTCAGCCATCCCGAGCCGGGACCTTTGCCAAAGGCGCCTTAGATCTAAGTAAGGCTATCTTTTCTTGCGAGGGTGCGACTACAGGAAGTGGAGAAGATCTTAGGGAGGCTAAGGATTCACGTGCGGAAGCGGCTATGGAGAGTGTTGAAGAGCCTAGGGAGGCTAATTCTCCAAGAATGACTAAGGCACTGCTGAGCAGAGACGTGGATTCTCTTAGGGAGGCTATCATTCAAGAGCCGGGCATGATGAAGTGAAGTACAAGACGCGTTGCAAACCTCAGGAAGATTAAGAGCATGAGATGGGAGGAAGACCTGGGTGCACCAAGCCTAGATGAAGAAGGCGGTGGGCTTGGCATGGAGAGGAGTTGCTTGGAGCAGCCTAGGGCAACCTAAGTGAGATGGGCTCTAGCCCATTTTGAAGATTCAGTTCAAGGAGCTCAGGCTAAACCTGGGCGCATGAGGACTTGGCCACAAATTTAAACTTCGACTTTTGCTTTAGTTTGACTTTGATTCTAAAGATTCGTTATTTATTTGTATTGTTTTGCTTTGCTTGATTCGGTTTGGTTTACCTCTCATCTCGAGACTTTGTATGACCCAATTTTAGCTCTTGTATATAAGCTAAAAACCAAGGCACTATTCTCATTCTTAATAAAATTTGAGTTTTCTCTCTCCCTCTCGTGGAGTACCTTTGGTCCTTAGGGTGTGGCTTCCCTTGGAAGCAGTACACAACAATACCTACCATTGCCATAGGATTATTGATAGAATTCTCGCGAAGATGGTGACCAGAAGTCATTGAACGGAGATCTAGCACCATTTCTTAAACCAGATTTTGGGTGAGCTTTCGTGCATTCCCCTTGAACAGAAGAGGTTTAGAGGCATCAGTTCATAGGGAATTTGAAGGATGAAGCAATACTCATGGAAGGAGCGGCCGTCCCTCTTCTTCAAGTTCAATTACTGGCGGGTGCACACCAAAGCTAAGTATCCCTTCTTCCAATACTTAGCATAGATGCTTGGTTACATTCTCTTCTATGAGATCAATGTTAGATCTGCCTAATCATCCGAGATTCTCTTGCCTAATTTGGGTTTGGTGTAGCAGCATCAAGGTAGATCAATGATCCAAGTGTTGGGAGCTCTCGGTGAAGGTTGGTGCATTCGGCTGCGAGAGTAACAGTCTAACTCTAGCCTAACCTTGGACTTTCCATGGTTGGATAGAGGATTTCATGCCTGTGGGTTGAAGCCAAATCACTAAAGGTGTGGATCTTGGAAGAAGAAGGAGGAAGAAGAAGGTCTCGGGTGAAGGAGCTCGGCCGCAACACCTTGTCGAAAACCATGAATAACAGTCCTGATTAGAGGATTATTGCCGGAGATCCGTCAAGAGTTAGATCATGTGCCATATAATGTTGGAAAGCTCTCGATGTCCTCTCCAACATACTAAAATTTGGTGGCGATCAGAGTTCGGGAAGGCAGTCAAATCTACAGAGAAACAATGATGAATTCTACTGCCGCTACCCTGAAACCGCCGCCACAGAATCGCCTGTTGCAGCGGTTGTTCCCAGAGATCCGCTGGAAGACTGAGGACGCGTCATACCCCGTTGGATTCATAATCAAATTTCCTAAATCATACGAGGATGTGTCATACACTGATCAACCAGTTTGCTGAAATCCGTGGTGTAGTTGCCAGTTTGGCATTTGGGTAACTAATTCCAATTCTACCATTGCTTCGGAATTATTATTTCCCACATTATTAATCTTTTACCAAGAGCATTTCAGTCCAATAAGGAGAGGCAAACCCTAGCGCAGCTAGTGAAAGAGAAACCCTAGCGTGTCAAAATAGGGAAGTGTTGGCGCCTCCTAACTCCTCTCCATGCCAAGCCCAGCTCTTTCCAAATCCAATTGCGGCATTTTTGGCAAGGAGATCTGTAGCTACTTTCATGGAGGACAGGTATCAATCGGTGGGGAAGGGCGCCAAAATCAGTTATGCGCCATTTTGAGACAGAATTCAAAATAGACAAGGAGAGTGCGCCTCCTAGCGCCCGTCCCTAAAAGGAAGGAATGTGTGATCTCATCCAATCCTATGAAGTTGGAAAGTGCTCATCTCGCACCCTAGGTTCAATGTATCTGGACCTTGGGCATTTAAGGAAGGATTCAGGTGGCTCTTTGTGGAGATGGCACGTGGTAAAGAGCAGCTCCCACGGTCTATCCCAGTTTGGAAGGAGGAGATAACGTGCGATATTCTGGGAAAGGGTCTTGCAACATGTGACCTCCTCAATCTTGGCAAGTCTTCAATCAATCCGTATATCTAGGAGGATTCTCTCACGCAACTTGGAAAGAGGATCACGACCCAAATCAGCAACTCCAAACCCTAGCTCACGTGAGGAATGAGGCGACCCACCTTAGAGTACTTGAAGTCAATCAAGGCCACCTAGGAGGAGAAGAGCCCTACCGCCGAATTCTGACTAACATCCCTCACCAGAATGAGCTCTGATCGCCGAACTATGGAAAACATGTGCATGTAAGCGCTTCTCACACTTGCCTCCTCCATTCGATGTATCTTCCATGGGGTTCAAATCTGATCCGGTGAAGTGCACTCCCACATCTTTCACGTTTTCTTATTGGTTGGACTTTAACTATCGCCCTGAACAATTGATCAAGCAAGGAGGAGAAGATCTAAGGGCTCAATTGGGGTCGTGACTAGGAGGAGAAGGAGCATAACCTTGCAGGAAGCTGCAACGATCGCCGGTGTATCCAGTGACAACTTCCCCATTTTGATACAAAGACCGGGGTTCATACGTTCTCCACGGTGACGGCTTCCCCTATGTGGTTGACTCTTTATTCAATTTCTATGTCTTGATACTTGCTGGATTTTATTCTTCTACTTGAATTCCAGCCAAGAACAGCGATGCATCAACCACGACCATGCGTGGAGTTGTTGCCTGCAGGGAAGGAATCGCACTCACCGGTCGATATCGGCTATAGCATCCCTCAATCGACACAATTCTTACTTTTGGAGTTATTCGGTGATCGCGTGATTAAATTCACTTCTCTCTCTTGCGGTTATACCTTGATAGGACAGTGATCTTTTGGCTTTTACTTGTTCTATTCAAGGAGGAGCTTGCTACCCAAGATTGAAGAGGAGCCGAATACTAAGGGGGCAGATTTAGACTACCGGTTTTCTCCCTTAGGGGGCCGTTTGAATGCCTAAAAATATATTTCTGGAAATATAGGAAATGGAAAAATGGAATGGGAAAAATCTTAACGATTCCAATTTTGGTGTGTGTGTGATGAGTCAGAAATATATTTCCAATTCTATATTTCTGAGTTTGATGGTATAGAAATATATTTCCAGATTTCTAGAAAATTAATTCTTAGTTTGATAATAAGGAAACATTTTTCTAGTGTTTAGAGGTTAACAAGAATAATGGGAACCTTGTGTGGAGCATCCTCAAGGACGATAACTAACCCTTGAACTTTAACACATTTCACTTATCTTGAGAATCTACTGTAATGTAGCTGACACTAGTTTGCAATCATAGCAGAGAAGATCAGCAACTAGAAGGTGGTCAATCACTGCAGTTACCTTGCCACTTCTAGAGGGCCAAGTTTCAGACCTCACAAGAAATCAGGACCTACATTAACATTTCATTTACCAAATATATAGATAACCTATCAAAACATAACGATTTGATCATTTTTTGTATTTCTTTATTTTCTAGCTTTTCGCATTTTTTTATAAAGATCAGTGATATATGTGATAAGTCATAAGTGTTTCATACATATTACACTTAAATCATGTTTCCTTTGATTTCGCACTTGAAGACACTGAAGAGTTAAGCCTAGACATATAACCCTCTCTCTCTCACTCTCTCTCCCTCTCTCTCTCTCTCTCTACGTTCATTCTAGTTGTATTTTTTCTTTTTTCAGATTTTCCATTTTTTTCCTAATCCAACCCTACAGATAAAAAAAATTGCTGAAAATATATCATATTTTACGGATTGAAGAAAGCCTGTTTTTTTCATCAGAACACCTCAATGTTGCCTTTGGTTTCGCTAAGCCATCTGAATCTTGAATTTCATCAGTTTATTCAGAGCAATTTATCAACGACACCTTCCCAGACCAAATCATTCAAAGTTGGTGGTCTTAAACTAACAACTCAATTTCCCAGTATTCAGCACGGTACAGCTCATCAATTGAAGCAAACCACATTAATTTTCTCGACAACTTATCTAAGAATTCACAAGCACAAGCATATAAAAAAGCCCCCAAATCATTTTAGTTCTACTAAACAAATTGATAAGAACAGCCATGAAGAGTGGCAAATAGCTGAGCCTGAATGATCACAAGCAGTTCAACATCCATGCCTATTACAAGCAAAATTTAGGGATCTAAAAAGCACGAACTATGTGACCCTCACGGTAATTCAACAGATAACAAAACCACAACCGCGCTTAGGTGCTGTCGACATTGCCAAATCGGACGCAGCAAATGGAGAGAGTATACGTTCAGAAGAGATTGATTCCAAATGGAAACAAAGGAGAACTCAAAGTTTTACCTATAAAGGCATCCGACAGCGAGATTGTCTCGGTCGCCACGGACATCGAAGTAATAATCCTTGTCCTGCTTCGTGCCCAAACCCGCCCACGCCTGAACCTTGGATTTCCTTGTCACATCTTTAACCTCTTCATGCGATCTTCTGCATTTCTTGCCCTTATTCCTCCTCTGCCTCTCCCTATACTCGGTATCAGACAAGGACAGAGACTCCTAGATATCATAGGAAGGACGCTCGCGAACCTCGACGCGCTTCTCCTCGTCACTTTCTAGCCCCGGCTCGTAAGCGACGGCACCGACGGAGTCATGTATCTTGGAGACGTCAAAAGAGAATCTCGGATTGTAGAGCCATTGAGGCTTGCTACCACCCGAGGACGATCGATCGGCGGAGATGGGGAAGACAGAAGCAAGCGGGAACAACGACGTCGTCCCCTCCCCTTCCACCTCCCCCTCTGCTTCTTCATCTCCTTCGCACCCCATCCCTTTTCATTCCCAAAGGCGGCAAAATGTGTTCGCAGCAACATGAAGAAGGCTGCGGCTTCACGGCGCGTGAGGACGAAGAGGTTGCGTTGCGTGAGGATGAAGAGGGCTGCGGCTGCGAGAGGCGAGTGAGGGAAGAGGCAATACGCACGACCGTGCCCTAACGGTTCGTAAAAAATTTCTGAAAAAATATTTCCATCTCTCAAGTGGAAATATTTTTTTGGAAAAATATTTCTGGAATCAACCTCAACGGTCGAAAATATTTTTCTGCGTTTGTTAGGATGGAAAATTTTTGAATTTTTGAAATTCTTTTCTCGGTGAATAGTATTTTTCCGGCCCGTCAAACGGGCCCTTAGTGAGCACGAGGAGTCCCCGAGCGAGGCCTCAGGAGGCAAATCTGGTTCACCCTATGGAACCGTGGGTTGGGTGTTCTTGCTATGAGCCATCTTCGGACACCTTCAATCGGCTGGGATCTCTTTAAGGCCTTGGGCTAAATAGATGGTTTTCGGGTTGAAAAGCCTCCCTAGGTTCAAGGGTGTGGTTTGGCCGACTATGGAATGTATGAATGGATTGATGAGTAAGGAGTGAAATCTCTTGTACGCGATGGTTGTAATAAGCTTCTTCACACCCCTAGTTGTTTTCCAATAGGTTGAGCCGGGTTGAAAAGCCTTACTTGTTAATCTTAACATACAATTGAAGCCGAGGTGACTGTTCGGCTGGGGAACCATTCATTGTATTTAAATTTTTAAACCTATACTTTGTCAACAGCCTCCTAGATCTTAGAGAAGGGTCAGCCATGGAAGTGTATATTGCTGTCGTCGTTGGTCCGACCCTAATAGTTGGCATCAGAGTGGTTGGAGGACATTTTGGTTGCTGGTTTTTATCTTGAAGGTCGCCAAAAAACATCTTGAAGGTTGCAGCAGATTTGGAGCAGTTTTGGTGCGGCTTTTGGTAGATTTAGCTCTTGATTTTCTAGCAGTTTTTGGCAGCTTTTTACTTCAGATTCTCAGCAGTTTTCTTCAGTATTCTCATAAGTTTTCTTCAGTATTTTAGCAGTATTTTTTGTGTGAATATCAGCTTATTTTCAATAGTTAAGTCGATTGCATATGGCCCCACAAAAAGGCATGGCCGTTGAGGCTGAAACCCATGAGGTTGAAGAAGAGAGTAGACTCGTTGTGGAAGAGACTCACGTAGTTGAGCAAGGGCTTACATCGGACCCTAAAATGGATTTGGTCCTTAGCCAACTCGCCCTCATAAATAAGAACATGGAACAAATGAGTAGTCACCTCCTAAGACAAGAAGAAAAGCTTAACTTCTTAGAGAAGAGAAAACATCCTTCTCAGTCCCATCACTACGTCAAACCTCCACGGTACAAGAGGATCAAAGCCAATTCGAGAACTTAGCATGTATGGTGAGGAATTGGCCGGAAGAAGCTTTGATTGGCACGTTTATAGGAGGGCTCAAAGATGAGATAAAAAATGAAATGTTGTCACAACCACCTACGGAGTTACGCAATTGTTTTGCTATGGCTCATAAGCTTGAAGAAAAGAACCGTCGACTTGATGCCTTGAAAAAGTCTTTCAAATTCAATGATACTAAGGCTAGGGCTCAGATTGTGAAAACAACTCAAACCTTCAAGAAGGTGGAAGATAGACCAGCAGTCCACAATGGCATACCCGTCAAATATATCACTCGCCAAAAAAGAGAGGAAAGAATCAAGAAAGGCCTTTGTTACAATTGTGAAGAAAAATGGGAAAAAGGTCATAGGTGCAAACATTTCCAGCTCTAGTGATGATGAAGATGAGGCACCATCAAGTCATGAAGAAGAACCATCGGTTGAGGATGAGAGATTGTGCCATGCTCTTACGAACAATGGAGTCAATGCAATGAGGGTCATGGGAACGATCATAAGGTTGTGGTTCTCCTTGACACCGGGGCGACCCATAATTTTATAAATTCAAGGTTGGCACACATAGTGAGAGACAATACTAGCACCCAAGCATCCTTCAATGTTATAATTGGCAATGGATCAAGATTGACGTGCGAGGAAGTTTGTAAAGATGTGGACTTGGTGATGCATCAGATTCCCTTCAAGGTAGATCTATACCTCCTTCCCATTAGAGGTGTAGATGTGGTTTTGAGAATCCAGTAGATGAGAACCTTGGGAAAGATCTCATGGGACTTTGACAATATGACCATGACCTTTCCTAAGGAGGGTGGAGGAGAAACTACCTTAGAAGCTATCAAGTCAAATGTGGATCCAAAGCCAGCCCAGAGAGCACTCATTGTTCATCAACCCGCGTATTAGTTAGTGTCTACGGTGAAGGATGTTGCACCTACGACGTCAAGTGTGGAGGAAATACCCGAGGCTAAGGCCTTACCCCCTAGATAGTCCTATGACCACAGGATCACCTTGCATAAGGGGGCCGAGGCAGTGAATGTGAGGCCATATCGCTATGCCTATAGTCAGAAGGCAGAAATTGAGAAGCTAGTGAAAAAATGCTCGATAGTTGTGTGATTAAGCCTAGTAATAGTCCATTCTCATCGCCCATGTTATTAGTAAAGAAGAATGATGAAACATGAAGATTTTGTGTTGACTATCGTGCCCTCAATGAGGTCACAATCAAAGACAAGCATCTTATTCTAGTTATCAATGAGCTATTAGATGAAATGACTGGAGCATCTTATTTTTCAAAGATGGACTTGCGAGCAGGCTACCATCAAATACGCTTGCATGAAGAGGATTTCCCAAAGACGGCATTCCGAACACACGATGGACACTATGAGTTCCTCGTGATGCCCTTTGGATTGACCAATGCACCAGCTACGTTTCAGAGGTGCATAAATGACCTCTTCAGGAGTTACTTGAAGAACTTTGTGTTGGTGTTTTTCGACGATATATTGGTGTATACTCAACACTAGAGCAGCATGCTAAGCAACTAGGTACTGTGTTGAAGATAATGAGAGACAACCAGCTTTATGCCAAGTTGTCCAAGTTCACGTTTGGTCAAACTTCAGTGGGGTATTTGGGACACATGGTGTCTAAAAATGGTGTGAGAGCTGAGCCTCAGAAGTTGATTGCAATCGAGTAGTGGCCTTTACCGAAAGATCCAAAGGGTCTAAGGGGCTTTTTGGGACTTAGAAGGTATTACCGATGGTTCATTAGCGAATATGGGTCAAGAGCAGCACCTTTGACTCAAATGTTGAAGAAGGGTATGTTTGTATGGTTGGATAAGTCGAAAACGGCAGTCACTCGACTTAAGGCGACACTTATGTCTGTGCCAGTATTGACTCTACCGAATTTTGAGCGGGAATTCACTATAGACACTAATGCGAGCGATGTTGGAGTTGGGGCGGTTTTGAGCTAAGAAGGGCATCTAATTGCCTATATGTCAAAGGCCCTTACAAATCAAGCAAGACCTCTATTTACTTATGAGAATGAGTTACTTGCTATGGTTCTTGCAGTACAGAAGTGGCGTCCATACCTATTGAGGCGCAAGTTTGTGGTTAGGACCGACTACAATAGTTTGAAGTATATGGTGAACCAGCGTGCTACTACTTCAATCCAACAACACTAGTTATCCAAGTTGTTAGGATATGATTTCACCATAGAATATAAAAAAGGTCCAGAAAACATAGCCGCCGACTCTCTCTCTCATTTAGGGGAGCAAATGATGATGACTCTGTCAGTATTGGGTACGAATTGGTGGGAAATGATTGAGAAAGAACAGGATGCTGAGGATAGCACCCGTCTGCTGAAGGCATCCGTGAGTCAAAACGAGGGATCTATTCCTAATTACTCTATGTGTGGTAGATTGTTGCATTTCAAGGGTAGAGTAGTTATACCCAAACCGTCTCCTTTGAAGATAGAGCTGATTCGCCATTTCCATGATGCAGCCTCAAGGGTCACGAAGGAGTGACCAAGACCCTTGGTCGGATCAAGCCCCAGTTCTGGTGGGAGGGCTTGAAGGCAGATGTGAGGAAGTTTGTGCGCAAGTGCCAGATTTGCTAGTGAGAGAAATATGAGGCTATCAAGCCTCTAGGGCACTTAAACCCCTTGTCGATCCCTACTCGTCCTTGGAGGGATGTCTCTTTGGATTTCATAGAGGCTATGCCTAGATTGGAATGGAATGTAGTATTTATGGTGGTGGTTGACAGACTCATAAAGCAAGCACATTCCATCCCTCTACCTTGCTTATATCAGTGTCTGTTGGTTGCCTCCATCTATCAAGATCACGTGGGAAAATTGCATGGAATCCCCAATACGATTGCAAGTGACAGAGACTCAATCTTTTTGGGGGCATTCAAACAAGAGTATATGAGATTGGCAGGTACATATTTGCACTTTAGTACTACTCATCACCCTCAGACAGATGGCCAGAGTGAGATAGATGCTATGCAGAGGAGCGACCCAACACATGAGTTCGATACTTATCTTAGACTGAGTGATCTTATAACACCAGCCTCCATTCCAATACGGGACTTATACCCTATGAGGTTGTATACGGTTTCCCGCCACCTACTATTCCATGTTATGAAGAAGAAACTACCATGAACGATGACATTGATAGTGTTGTTCGCATAAGAGAAGAGATCTTAGAATCACTCAGATTGAACATGAGCAAAGCCCATAATCGTATGACGCAGGTTTATGATAAGGGCAGGAAAGATAGCAAATTCAATGTGGGTGATTTTGTTTGGCTCAAACGGCTTCCATTTAAGTAGGAATCTGTCTTGGGGCAACCATACTCCAAACTACTTCCCCGATACTATGGTCCTTACCAAGTACTGCAAAGAGTGGGAAAGGCTGCATATCAATTGGCATTGCCCCAAGCTACTCAAGTCCATCCAGTGTTCTACGTGACCTGACTGAAGCCACACTACGGTCCTGATGGGGGAACCTCTTGGGAGGAGCTGGAACATATCCACCTATGCTTCCCTGAATCACGACCTTGGGAACAAGCTCGATCTAAGGAGGGTGAGGTTGATACGAGCCCACTTAGAGCTCGGTCATCCTGTACCAGGACCTCCACCGAAAGCACCTTAGATCTAAGTGAGGCTATCTTTTCTTACGAGGGCGCGACTATGGGAAGTGGAGAAGATCTTAGGGAGGCTAAGGATTCATATGCAGAAGTAGCTCCGGAGAGCATTGAAGAGCCTAAGGAGGCTAATTCTCCAAGAACAACTAAGGCACTGTTTAGCAGAGACGTGGGTTCTCTTAGGGAGGCTATCATTTGAGAGCTGGGTATGATGAAGTGAAGTACAAGACGTGTTGCAAACCTCAAGGAGGTTAAGAGCGCGAGACGGGAGGAAGACCTAGGCGCACCAAGCGTAGATGAAGAAGACTGTGGGCTTGGCATGGAGAGGAGTTACTCGGAGCAGCCTAGGGCAACTTACGCGAGATGGGCTCTAGCTCACTTTGAAGATTCAATTCGAGGAGCTCAGGCCAAACCTGGGAGCATGAGGGCTTGGCCACAAATTTAGACTTCGACTTTTGCTTTGGTTTGACTTTGATTCTAAAGACTTGTTATTTACTTGTACCGTTTTGCTTTGCTTGATTCGGTTTGGTTTACGTCTTATCTTGAGACTTTGTATGACCAAGTTTTAGCTCTTGTATATAAGCAAAAAAACCGAGACATTATTCTCATTCTTGCTTAATAAAATTTGAGTCTTTTCTCTCCCTCTCGTGGAGTACCATTGGTCCTTAGGGCGTGGCTTCCCTTGGAAGCACTACACAACAATACATACCATTGCCGTAGGATTATTGATAGAATTCTCGTGAAGATGGTGACTGGAAGCCATTGAATGGGAGATCTATCACCATTTCTCAAACCAAATTTTGGTTGAGCTCTCGTGCATTCCCCTTGACTACGAAGGGGTTCAAAGGCATCTGCTCATAGGGAGTTTGAAGGAGGAAGCAGCACTCATGGGAGGAGCAACTGTCTCTCCTCTTCAAGTTCGACTACTGGCGGGTGTCTACACCAAAGCTAAGTATCTCTTCTTCCAATACTTAGCATAGATGCTTGATCATGTTCCGTTCTATGAGATCAATGTTATATCTACCTAAGCATCTGAGATTCTCTCCCCTAAATTAGGTTTGGTCAAGCAGCATTAAGGTAGAACGAAGATCCAAGTGTTGGAAGCTCTCAGTGCATTCGGCTGCGAGAGCATTAGTCTAACTCTAGCCTAATCTTGGACTTTCTATGGTTGGATGGAGGATTTAATGCCCATGGGTTGAAGCCAAATCGCTAAAGGCATGGATCTTGAAAGAATAAGGCGGAAGAAGAAGTTCTCGGGTGAAGGAGCTCGGCCGCAACACCCTATTGGAAACCATGAAGAACAGCCCTAATCAAAGGACGATTGCTAAAGATCCGTCAAGAGTTAGATCACCTGCCATATACCGTTGGAAAACTCTGGATGTCCTTTTCAACATACTAAAATTTGGTGGTGATCGGAGTTTGGGAAGACAGTCAAATCCATGGAGAAACAGAGATGAGTTCTACCACCGCTACCCTGAAACCACCGCCGCAGAACTGCTTGTTGCAGCGACGGTTTGTGGAGATCCGCTAGGAGTTTAAGGTCGTGTCATACACTGTTAGATTCGTAATCAAATTTTCTACATCATACTAAATTTCACGATGATCAGACTAGGATTGACTATCAAATCGTTGTCTACTATTCTCTGCTTGTTGACAGCCAGTTTGCCGGAATCCATGGTGTAGTTCAGATTGCCGCCCAATATTCTGGCCAGTTTGTCATTTGAGTGACTAATTTCAATTCTACCATTGCTTTGGAATTATCATTACCTACATTATTAATCTTTTACCAAGGACATTTTAGTCCAAGAAGGAGGGGCAAACCCTAGTGCAACTCGTGAAGAAGCAACCCTAGCGTGCCAAAATAGGGAAGTGTTGGCGCCGATCAGCTCTTTCCAAATCCAATGCCAACGTTTTTGGCATGGAGATCTGCAACTAATTTCATGAAGGACAGGTGTCAATCAGTGGGGAAAGGCGCCAAAATCAGCTGAGCGTCATTTTGGGACAGAATTCAAAATAGACAAAGAGAGTGCACCACCTTGCTACCGTCCCTAAAAGGAAGGGCCGCGTGATCTCATCCGATCCTACGAAGTTGGAAAGTGTTCATCTCACGCCCTAGGTTCAATGTATCTAGACCTTGGGTGTTTAAGGAACGATTGAGGTGGCTCTTCGTGGAGACGCCACGTGGCAAGGAGCAGCTCGCATGGTCTATCCCAGCTTGGAAGGAGGAGATAACATGCAATATTCTGGGAAAGGATCTTGCAACGTGTGACCTCCTCAATCTTGGCAATTCTTCAATCAATCCACCGATCTAGGAGGATCACGTGACTTGGAAGGAGGATCACGACCCAAATAAGCAACTCCAAACCCTAGCTCACGTGAGGAAGGAGGCAACCCACCTTGGAGTACTCAAAGTCCATCAAGGCCGCCTAGGAGGAGAAGAGCCCTACCGCCAGATTCCGACTAACATCCCTCACCGGAAGGAGCTCCGATCGCCGGACTACGGAAGACATGCGTGTGTGAACACTTTTCACACTTGCCTCCCCCATTCGACATATGTTCCATGGGGTTCAAATCTGATCCGGTGAAGTGCATTCCCACATCTTTCAGAAGGAGAAGGAGTGTAACCTTGCAGGAAGCCGCAATGATTGCTGGCATATAAGGTGACAACCTCCCCCAATCGATACAAAGACCGGGGTTCATACGGTCTCTACAGTGACAACTTCCCTTACATAAAAATTGATTCCTTATTCAATTTCTAAGTCTTGATACTTGCTGGATTTTGTTCTTTTACTTGAATTCCAGCCACGAACCGCGAGGCATCAACCACGACCGTGCATGGAGTTGCTGCCCAGAGGGAAGAAACCGCACTCACCCGGTGATATTGGCGATAGCATCCCCCAATCGATACAAATCTTACTCTTGGGGTTATTCGGTGATCGGGTGATTAAATTCACTTCTCTCTCTTGCGGTTATAACTTGATTGGACAGTGATCTCTTGGTTTTTACTTGTTCTATTTAAGGAGGAGTTTGCTGCCCAAGATTGAAGAGGAGCCAAATACTAAGGGGGCAGATTTAGACTGCCGGTTTTCTCCTTAGTGAGCACGAGGAGTCCCCGAGCGAGGCCTCGGAAGGTAAAATCCGGTTCACCCTATAGAACCGTGGGTTGGGTGTTCTTGCTTTGAGCCATCTTCGGACACCTTCAACCGGCTAGGATCCCTCTAAGGCCTTGGGCTAAAGACACGATTCCTGGGTTGAAAAGCCTCCCTGGGGTCAAGGGTGTGGTTTGGCCTATTAGGGATTGTACAAATGGATGAATGGTTTGATGAGTGAGGAGCCAAATCTCTTGTATGCTACGGTTGTAATAAGCTTCTTCACACCCCTAGTTGTTTTGTAGTAGGTTAAGCCGGATTGGGAAGCTTTACTTGTTAATCTTGACCTACAATTTAAGCCGGAGTGACTGTCCGGTTGGGGAACCATTCGGTGCATTTAATTTTTTAAACATATACTTCGGCAACAACCTCATAGATCTTGGAGAAGGATCGGCCATGGAAGTGCATATTTCTGCCGCCATTGGTCCGACCCTAACACGATGATGCAACTTTTGCAGCAAGAACTAAAAGAGGTGTTGGGTTGTGGCCACAAGCTAGAGCCACGACCCTTAATGGATGAGAGGGCCTGCTGATCGGACATGAGGTGGTATTGCAACTTTATTAAAATAGTTACAAGCAGTGGGGGACAGTTACCCACACCAGCTTTACAAACTGTACTTATTTTTATGTTAACAAATTTGTATGTTTGGTTGTTTATATATAGGTGCCCCTTAAAACATTAAGGTTATTGCCACCACTAATAGTTACAAGCTTTTTTTTAAACAAAAAAAAGAGAAAAATGAATTCGACTCAACGATAGGCCCGTAACTGCTAATGCCGAAGGCGGCGGCCGCTTTATGTTTAAACCTACGATCCTCTTATTATCAACGCAGTAGATGCATACAAGGTAGATATGAGTACGATGGCTGCTTGAGGCAAAGCCGTAAAATTGTTCACACTTACATTTGCTTTTCTACTTGATCTCTCCCTCCTGTTTTCTGCCCGTTGTTACAGGTTAAGCTGTTACGGATCGATGCTTTGTATTGCAAACATCCCTGGGCGCAACCCAACAAAGTTCCAACGTGGGGAACTTCATGTGATTAAAGAATCAAACGATTAAAAGTCACACATGAAGACCTTAAATTCCAGAAGTATATAAGAGCAGAGTGCAAATATAAATTGTAGAGGGAGAAACAGCGCTATAAATAATGTGGTTCACATTTTGGCCATGACGGTTAGCTCTTCCATCATAAAGAGACCAATTACAGATAGGCCGCCTGACTGGCTCCCCTTTTTTGGATAATCTATAGATGAGTTATCATTAATAAACTTGTCGCCAAATCCCTGCTTCACGAGACTTTTTTTTTTTTTTAGGGAAAGAAAGATAAAAAAAAAAAACCCCACCTCTTGCCACCTAAATTTGAGAATACACTGCCCACCCGTGGAGGCAGGAGGAAGACTTTACTAAATCTTTTCAGAAACTCAGTTACGATATTTATGTTACCGACGACAACTTTTCAAAACTTAAAAAAAAAAAAAAAGCTTTGGGATGACCCAAGGCACTGAAATGAACGTTGATCAAATGCTAACATTATTGTTCGAGTGTTGTCAGTATCGGTCATATATCAGCTGCAAATTGAAATGATGGCTCTTATATTGAACTTAGAATACTCAGCATCTTTTGTTAACGAACTATTTATGAATTGGCTAAATTTGAAACTACCAGGGAAAAAAAAAAAAAAACAAACAAACAGAGAGACCAACAGTAGAAGGTGATATGATACATATTGGTCAAGATGTGGAATTTGATGCACAAACAGCGTTCCCACATGAAAATTGACCTCTAAAAGTCAAACTTGCCTGCCATGTTAAGGGGCATTTGGATGACACTCTTAAACTTGGTGTTAAGAAAACCTAGAGTAGTTTTGAACACTTGTTTTCTTTGTTTCAATTACATACCCAAAAAACCTGGTTTCTTTTAAATAACCTGAGAGATGTTTTGCTCTCTTTTACAGTACCAAATTTTGTGAAAAATTAGTTTCCCTCAACCCTGTTTTGATGACACGCAACGCAAGCATTCCAAAAATCTAAGGAAGTCCTATTTAGTTGTAAAAGTAAACATGCTAAACGGGCCTGAATAGACATTCAGGCTCATATATTTATTTGGCAATAAAAGGAAATGAATATTGAGTCGTAAAAGTACTCCAAGTCGCGTGGGCCTGACCATGGACTCGTTCGAACTGCCTTATCATATTCGGCGGTTCAATTTATACCTCATGTTTGTTGGCTAGCTCGGGTTGAACTACTGGCCGGTTCACTCCGAATCGGCCAATTCTACCAATCAATATAGTAAATATTATAAGGCTCGCACTATTGCAGCTAGAATTTTAGAATCCGGTTCAAAAAAACAATTTTTTCTAACCGCTTTCTCTCTCTACTGAAAGTGGTAAGTTATCCAACACCATAATTGTCTTCATCATCTTTTATACCAATTGTGATATATGTAGAACAGATCCAGATCCAATGTATATCAGATCCCAAGGGCAATTGTTCAGTTAAGTCGATGCTTAGACTGTAGTTTTGGATTATCTAATATCTACGTTGTTTCTTTTTGTCTGAAAACTGGGTTGAATTCAATACGTAAGGATCCATATATATATATATATATATATATTTCATTTATTTATTTCTTTATTTTTTAAGTTTTGGTCGTTCACTTTCCGCTTTATATTCCTGCTTTTTGTTCTTGATTTCCCTTAATTGTAGCTAAAGGCAGAGTTCAAAATTAAGGTTGGACATGGGATCGAGCCAGGCAGCCGGCTGGCCCAACCATGAAGGCCCAAGCAATGATGTGATGAGAAGAAAGGATGCTCAAAACAGCATCTTGTCGGATCACCTACTCCATGGTGAAACAATGCCAAGGACAAGCAGTCGTCTTCTGGGCCCCAACAGTAGAGTCAGAAATTTCTAGTTAACGAGCACTATTAGTTTTTAGTTTAAATTTTAATTGAAGAGGCACCTATATGAAAATTAATAAAAAGATAATGAAGTACCAATATGACCGTAAGTGAATTTGTATGGGCTGATGTCGAGAAATGCCCACATCAGCGCCTCCGCCATTGCCTCTACGAAAAACAGAGGAGCGAGCCCTAGGGCACCACAATGATGATACAGAAAATGGGTTGTTCTGTTTTCTCCTTTAAGCCTCCAAACTAAATTAAATGCTTCTTTTCCTTTTATCAAGTTGACCGAGATGTAGATCGAATACGAATATATGAATAAAGGTCAGATGGCCACTTTTTGTGTCACCTTATTATAATAGCCATTCCTTCAGCTTTATAAGGACTATGCGTATAACAAACTATTGGATGTTAAAGACCACAAGTGACCCGCATGATAAATATTCATATTTCCTTTGCTTATTTTTTGTGACAATGAATTACTTGGCAGCCTTGGCAAATGTTTAAATAAAAGCATGTAATTCATTCGGTTCCGTCCATGCGCTGAACTATTTCCATCTGCTTCAAGTAATCAAACCATCTATGCTACCGTTTTTTTTTTTTTTTCTTTTGGATTTCTTGTATGGATTTGAGATCCGTGCCAAAAGTCTGACACCCCGTCCCAATCGGACTTCAGATCTCCAAACTTACAGATCTTAAATCCTTGGATATGAAATCTGTGGTTTGGTAGTAGGTAGGATTTTCCGTGAAATCCAGTCTTCAGATTTAGAAAGTTTGATTTTCTGTGCTTAAATTCATAGTTTTTAACAAGCATGTTTGGAAGCGAGAGAAAAATTCATTGTCACACAAAACAAGTTTTATTAAAAAAAAAAACGAAAAACATAAGCCGTGAAAAAAAACACGTTTTTTTTTAAATGTCAAAACAAAGAAAAATGGGTATAATATGAGTATTATATGCATTTTTCTCTTTTTTGTATTTTTTTATAATTTTTAAGATATATTAAATGTTTTTAAAAATTCACCGAGATTATATTCTTGAGATATATAGTTTTCCCGTATTATAACAAATAATTTTTTTACTGTATAATACTCATACACCGCAACACTTTATTATTTTTTTTTCTTTCCACCTTTTGGGACGCCTTACATTGCCTTTGTGTATACGGGTAAGGCGGAGTTAATTTGCAAAGGATTTGTTGGGTATCAGATCGAGCCGCCGCCTTGACGGACCGAGCCAACATGGGGAAGGCTCGGGCGTTGACGAGTAAAGAGCGTTCGTTAGTACATGGCCACAGGGTTGGCGGCAAGAGGAAAAGAAAGGTGGAGTGGAGGTACCGTCTTCTTCTCCTGCTTCCCAGAAAAGCCTAATAAAATAATGGAGCAGAACGTTGGGAGGGTGGAAAGGAAAAGGCACACCAAACGCACCCGGCGGGAGGATGATGCTGTGACACGATGAAGTACCCAAAGGTCAAGCTCCAGTGCCTATCCCCCCAAACTCGTACTGATTCTCCAAGCCCAAGGGCCATCCATCCTTTAATTCTCCTGACGTATCACTATTAATGCACTGTTTTCTGCCACGTGTGTGTGTGTTTTTCTTTTTTTTTAAAGAGCAATCGTTTCTTCTCCTTCTTCCGAGTCTCCCTTTTCCTTTATCCTTTGGGCTTAGTCTTAGTCTAAGTAGGGCGTTAAGGGCAATATATTGTACAAAATTATGACACCACCACTATGGGTGTAAGAAATAATTTCTTTCTTTCTTTCTTTCTTTCTATCCTTTTTTAAGGTTTAGATGAACTTATCAAATTGGAAGTGTGAAGAATGGATAGAATATGTTTGTTGGTCAATCAACTTTGCTATTCTAAAATTCTGTTAATTTTTCACCCTCCCTTCCCTTTGGCTTTTTTCCCAAAATATAGGGGCTGTCATGTAATGCTAAAGAATGCGTTCATGGACGGTGAAAGTTGCAGTTTATTAGAAAATTAAAGTATTTTTTTGTTTAGGAACATCAAGCTAGATATATTGCCATAAAGTTCCTCACATTTCCGAAAAATTTTACCGGATAGTCGTTTTTTTCTTCCGAGCAGGTTATTTGTTTGGATCCTTCACAAGAGGGCGTGAAGGAGGTGCCTCCGCTCTGATAATAAAGTTTGGGAGCAAGTCGAATCAAGATCTGATTTAGATGTTCAAGTGTGAGTCCAAAATTGAAACCAGATCCAATAGCACGACGCCAGAGAGGGAGTAGGGTGAAGTAGTAAAAAGCTGGATCCAAATTAAACTAAAGAAAAGCTGTTACAAGCTTATTTGAGTTGAAGTTGACAGCTGATCTTCGTTGTGAAAATCATACTACTTAAAAGACCTTCTGTCTGAAGGTCATATGCGTATGTGTTTCACTGTTTTTTTTTTATTAAAAAAATGACAAAGGGTATTTGTCATTTTTAATATATAATAATATCTCTCTCCCTTCTATTAATACCATTGCGGATCGATCGTCGCCGCAAAACACTGTACGGATATTTTCCAAAATGAATGACATGTTGACATACCCGTCTGTTTAAAAAAATGAAAAATTATTTTAATTTTAAAATTCGCATCTTTCCGTCGCTCTGGAATTGGATCGGCCGTGTTCTTTTCTTGTAAAAGATTGGCTTTTATATAAATAAATAAATAAAAGTATTTGGAGAAGGTTTCAGAAGCCAAAGCGTCGAAAAAGGGAATACAGGAAAAGGTAGAGGCATTTGGAGGCTTTACAAATTCCAGCTGCTCATCTTTGGAAGCCAGAGAAAATAACTTGGGTACAAAGTGCGGGGCAAAAAGGAGTGGGGGTTAGAGGGAAAGGGAGAAATGGCCGGTCGCAAGAGACGCTACGCCAGATATATTTTTTGAAGAATATGCGTCTGGTTATACGTTTTTATCATTCATCGTTTCCTTTACAGGAGAAGGGAAGATGACGAAGAGCCAACTCTAAATCTCTCTTTCCCCCTCGCCCTCCCTCATATGGAGACCTGGCTTTCCGGCTCGCCCGGCGATTCGCGATCCGTGGAGTTGTTCCGGCATACTCCCGCCCCGAAAACGATGGAATAGCGGGATCCCGGTAAGGATTTCCGGCCGACGGAAGGGACTGGATCTTTCGACCACTGGTAACCTTGACCTAATATCTGCGAGCCTGTGGTTTTTTGTCTGATCCTCATGCAAAGGATTTCTTGGCCGGATTCCAGTTTTTTGGGTGGAATCGATGGTTTTGAGAAAGTATTCGGATCAGTCCGCGCACAGTTCTTGATATATTTTTTTCTGTGCGGTAATAGGAGAATCGGAACTTGGATGGATTTTTGACGTTGATCACCTGCTTGCTTCATTTTTCTCTTGAACTTATTGGTGAGTTTGAATTTCACCTTCTCTGGATACGGTATCTGATAATTTAAGCCCAAAATATTCTTTATCACGGCGTCAATTCGTTCGCTCCTTACGTTCTTGTTTCAGCGATGGACCTACATCTTCAGTTGAGCGTATAGTCTTGCCAATTTCTGGTTGTCAACTCTGTTTTACGTCCACTTTTTTCCTTCTATGACGGGTTTTGATGCCCAACGATCGGTCTCCGGTTGAAAAATTAGTGGCGCTGGACGTTTCATGGACGGTGATTCTGTAGATTAGTGTGACATCTGTGAAGAATGTCAGGTGCTGGACAGGCGGTTGAACATGTCGGATTCTCAAAAGCGGAGAAGAAATCGATGTCGGATCGTTTGTCTGGTGCAACGAAATCCGGCAGTGAACGGAAGTCAGGATGTTGCAATCCGGTGCGGAAGTCAGGTCCTGTGTCCATGGAACATGTACTTTTGGCATTGAGGGAGACTAAGGAGGAGAGGGAGCTTAGGATTCGGAGTCTCTTTAACTTCTTTGATGCCTCAAATAGTGGTTACCTTGACTATTCACACATAGAGTTGGGCCTCAAGGCACTTCAGATACCTGCAGAGTATAAGTATGCGAGAGACCTTCTCAAAGTTTGTGACGCTGACAGGGACGGGCGTGTTAACTATCAGGAGTTTAAGCGCTACATGGATGATAAAGAACTTGAGCTTTACCGCATTTTTCAAGCCATTGACGTTGAACATAACGGATGCATTTTGCCAGAAGAGCTATGGGATGCACTTATTAGAGCAGGTATGTTGCACATACAAAATTCAGATAGGTGGTTTGTTCTTCTTTGGCTGCAGTTCTATGAAATATATCTCTTGTTTCATTTCCTCATTTTTTATTCAGAATGTTTCATTCATGAATTTTGAATATTGGTAACTCCATGTATTCAATGTTGTATAAACTTTGTCCGGAATTGCTGAACACTGAATACTATTTCACTTATTGGAGTAGCTAATTCAATGGACTGACAATAATCTGACTAAGTCCATGATCAGTACGCCTTTTTTCTTGCTAGCCAAAGTGAAAAAAAATACGTGCACAAGCTACCAAATGATAACGACAAGATTAGGAAAGAATTTTAATCATACTATAGCTGCTTAATAGCTCTTCAGATTGAGAACCTTAAATATTTGGTGGAAGCCATGTTACGTGGGCTAAAAAGTCTGGAGGATCTAATGAGAAGAACTAAGTCATCATTTAGTTAGCTTACATGTAGCACCCATGGATTCTCTTTTCTTCTAGTTTAGCAGAGAGATTTCAAAATCCGCATTCCAAGATATGAGGTTTTAGTTTAATTGATAAACTTACCTGAACTGAGAAAGAAGGTTTGGTCTCCTTTGCACCTTCACATTTTCTACTTCTGCATGTAGAAAAGCATTGTGTAGTAGCAGTAGCACATCTCTAGTGAAGAAAGGGATACTAAGACCATCAACTAGGTCCGTTTGCTGTAAGTCCAGACAAGTAATAATAAAAAGAGTTGTATTACTTAGTCAAAGATTCTCTCTTTATGAGCATCTGACACTCTTGGAACTGTTAGCAACACTCAATTATGCTGTAAGTCCAGACAAGTAATAATAATAACTAATAAGAGCTGTATTGCTTATTTTTTCTTTATGAGCATCTGGCACTCTTGGAACGGTTAGCAACTGGCCATGAACTCAATATTGTGCCTTCAAAAATGTGGCGTCGGGGTATAGAAGATGAATCAACAAGATCTATTTTCATTCAAGTGACAAATTCCAGCAGATTGAGAGGATCTTCTGATCAATCTGGAGAGAATTTGAGTGCCACCAGTAATTAGGATTCACAATATCACACATCAATGAGTCAAACAAAGACTGAACGACTAGAAGACAGATTGATGAGTAGAGACGGAATCAGAACGATTTCCAAAATACTCCTTTGGGTATTGCTTAATGTCCCGGCTTTTTGCAGAATGTGAAAATAGGTGAACAATCATTTTCTTCTGCAAAAAGAAATTCAATAATTTATATATATATATCATTGTCTTTTAGTGGATCAAATTACTATCGTTCCTAATGAATGTTATGAATATGAAGATCATGTTCTGAACTGTGGATGAAGCGGACTTTTATCAGTTAAAGTTACCCTGATCTAAAATAGCAGACTGATAAGGGTCCCTTTTTATGGACCTTTTGAGATGAGGTGATTTGAAAGGTAAAACTCGAAAGCTATGCTGTGAAATAATCAGAATGAGGCTACTCAATCATGACTGCTTCAGGTGTAGGATTAAGCATCAGTCATCAAACAATAGTTTTGACACAAGTTACTTTATGTCTGAATGCAAAAGAGGCTCGCCTGTTGTATGGACGGCATGACTGTGTTGTTAGACGTGCATGCTTGATTCCTTGGAGCATACGCCTTAAGGCGAAACCACCCTGAATGCCTCGATGCATTGGAGTGAAGTGTAGGAGTGCGTGAAGTGTGCTCTTCCCCAAATAAAGTGCACGCTTCTCATTAAGGCGTGCCTCACATACAAGGCATACACCTCAGGCTCATTATTTGTTATTTTTATTTGTTTTATAGCTAAATCCCCAACCCATGTCTGCCCTCTTCCTATTGTTCTCCTGGTTACTCTCTCGTATGCTATTCTCTCTATCCTCTCTCTATAAATATCTTCTCTTGTGACTGAAGATGCCAGCAGTGGTGGCTTCCGCCGTCTCTGCTTGTGCTGTCCCTTCTTCCTCCTTCCTATCAGATGATCAATCACAAATGTGTAAAATTTTGAAATACATTGATGAGGCTACTAAATTATGACTGCTTCAGGTGTAAGATTGAGCGTTAGTCATCAAACGATAGTTTTGACACAAGATACTTTATGTCTGAATGTGAAAGAGGGTCTTCTTTTGTATGGACGACACGGCAGTGTTGTTAGAACTTAGAAGTGCACACTTCATTCCTTGGAGCATGTGCCTCAAAGCAAAACTCACCCCTAATGCCTCCAGGCATTGGAGTGAAGTGCAGTACATGAAATGTGCACTTCCCCAAATAAAGCACACGTTCTCATTAAGGCATGTCTCATATATGCGGTGTACGCCTCAGGCTCATTATTTGTTATTTTTATTTTTTTATAGCTAAATCCCCAACCTATGCTTGCCCTCTTCCTATTGTTCTCCTGGTCTCTCTCTTATGTGCTACTCTCTCTTCCTTTCTCTATAAAACTTTTCTCTTGTAACTAAAGATGTCAGCAGTGGGGTCATCTGCCCTCTCTGCCTCTGTTGCCCCTTCTTCCTCCTCCCTATTAGATGATATTCCGGCAGTCATATTGGTTGTCATCCTGCTCTTTGATGTTTCTTGAGGAAGAAATAGTCATCTGTCATCATCATAGTCAGCCACCAATGCTAATAATCACTTGCAAGCGTTGGGCACAAGGCTAATGATGAGGACAGGAAATGGGGGTCGTGCAAAAGGGAGCAAATAGAGAAAGGGACATGGGGTGGCTTAGATGACTAGATGAGAATATCCTCTCTATGCCTTTTGAAAGGGAAATCCAGGCCTACTTTTTGCCATGGATGATGTCAAGAAAAAATTGTTTATTTTTTAAATTGTCAATGGAAATTACTCTGTATATAAAAACTATTAAGTAAGAATTTGAACAAGTATACTTTCATTAGTATGAAGAATGAAGAAAAACAGTTAGCTCAAATGATATAATTTAGTGATAGAAAACAATATTGAAAAAAAAAAAACAAATAGTTACCCTTTTAAGCTCCAAATGTCATTTTTTTTTACAATTTTCATAAAAATAAAGTTGTTGCTAAGAAAAGTTAAAAAAAGTTCTTTTTTGAAATTATATGTAAAAGGTAAACATAAATTTGAGTATTTTTTAAAAATATTTTTTGAACTACAAGGAAAAAATAATTTGAAAATGCAATTTGTCGAAAAAAAGAAGACAATGGTTCCGGTATAACGTTAGACTTGGTTCCAATATTAATCCAAGATTACTTTGGCTTCTAATTCAAACAGCAGAACACACTTAGATAATTTACGTGTAATCAGCAATTTAATTCTATTTTTGTTACTCCAGTTATTTGCAATGACTTTAAATACAGTTTATATATTCTCTTTGTCTAAATTTCAAACTGGATTATGAACTGAGCAATGCATCAATATCCAGTTAGTTAGCAAAATAATAACTATATTCAATCCAAATCAGTTGTTTAGGTCATATAGCTATTGTGATCCTAAAGCCTGCACTTCAATGCCTCAAGGTTTATGCCTTGATTATGATAGGTTCAACCAATGTTATAAAAGGCATAGTGTATCGGTCAGGCCGACCTATACGCCGTATTGTAACGTATCGCAAACATAGCGTAGCTTATTGTAAAATTAATTTTTTAATTGAAAGGAATATTAAAAAATAGAAAAAAATCATTAAAAATTTGAAAAAATAAACAAAAAATCAGAAATCAAGAAAAATGTTTTCAAATATCAAAAAGATCATCATACATAAGGAACATTCATGTGTATCGACAACACATTCAAAAATAAGAAATCAGAGATTCAAAATAGCATAATAAGCATCCATCACAATTTTAAACTTGAAAATTTTATAGAATCTTAGGACTTATAGTCTTAGGACTTAGATTACATCACAATTTCATAAGTTCAAAACATATAGCTATCATCTTTCATGATTCAACGATAATATCTCCCCAAATCGATGAATCCTCGGTTATTTTTTATGAAAATGGGCAAATCTCTCCCTCCCACATCTCTTGGAGTCTTTAAATACAAGAAAGAGAGGGATGAGTGTTTAAACGTTAAAAATTAAAGAATTTTGTGTTTTTCCTCGTATCGTTACGCTTACGGTACACGAGCGTATCGTGTATCGTAAGCGTATCGTATAGGTTTTTTATACCTATACGATACGTATCGTACGATACGTGTGTGTGTCGTACGATACGGATAACATTGGGTTGAACACTTTGCTTCGCCTCACTGCCTTTAACAACATTGATGGATGGAGTATCTAGTGTTGGCTTAGGTAGTTATTGAAGTGTTGCTATTTAAGCACTTATTTTTGTTATGGTGTGCATTCTTGCATGTACATGTTGCAATGGTGTAAAGAATTGTTAATATAGTTACATGCTTAAGTGCTTCATGTGGCTGATTCGTTTGAACCAGTCATGCTAACTATGACTGTAACAAAATGGCAATTGTGCATGCTTTGAATTTGTGATGATGGCCTTCATTTTTGTGTATTAGTTTTAGATGCGTGTTGTTTTTCTTGTTTATGGATAATCTATGTCATATAGGTACAAGTGCGAGTGCTGGTACAAGTTTCGATATGGGTACATGTATGGAGTACTTTCAAAAATTTAGGTACAGGGACACGACCACACACACACACACACAACAAGTAAGATTTTAAATAAACAAAAAATATAGAAAGTTCTATTAGAGAAAACTATGTCGTTGGAAAATTCAACGGAAAATTACCAGTCGTTGGGATATCTCACCGGAGAATCTTGCTGAACAGGTGGAGTTAGACCATAGAGAACATGAACAACCCTTTAGTTTTTTGTCAACTGTCAAGGGCCATTCATTTTCATCATTTATACACAATTGTTTAAAAAAACTTAACTACTGGATAAAAAATGTACTTGGTCAACTTTGACTGAGTCCAAAAAAGGACAGATATGGTCATAGGTGCGTTGACTGCACCCGATACGGTTTGACCGTGTTCCAGGGCATACCCATACCCGTGTCATAGCAGTGTCGACACGGGTACCTCACCCAAATAAAATTACCAGTGTGACATAGTGGATAATACTTTTAGGTGTTTATATTATTTACAATAAAGGCTTGTACATGTGAGATTCACAACTAATCAACTGTCACCTTCCTCATAGGAAGTATTGAAGTAGCTCTTGGAGATCTTAGAAAGAAACTTTGGTGTCTTCTTCTTAGAAGCAGAGGGTGTATTTGTTCATGATATATAACTTTTTTACATAGTTTCTTCTCTTGTCTTTCTTGGTTATTGATCGGAGAGCTGAAATGGAGGTAAGTTGGGAGGGTTCGGCCTGTAGGGTAAAAGGTTTGTGATGGTAAAATATTAGATCCCCTTATATCATTCAATAGAGACATAAATGTTTCTGCAATATGATAAATGCCATGGGTATTTGCATGGGCAGTTCTTCAAGCAATAATCATTGGCTGGCAAACTTTCATGCATGCTACTATCATTAAGGATATCTTTCACATGACTATGCTTAGTGATTGATCAACCAAAATTTGCATGACCTCTTGGCCTGGTACTCATCAACCTAGTATTAGGTTGTGGCTCTAGCAAGGGAGAAGACTAGAGGAGTCACGTGAAATTGGCATGAGGCATGTAATGCTTTCTTATTGACATGCAAAGGTTTCATGCACTTGTTAGAATGTTGTTCAAACGAGAAGGTACTAATGGTGATTATTAGGTTTTCCTTGATAGCCATTTCTAAGGGTGTAGATGTTGTGTGAATAGGTGGTTCTAAATCGTTGCCAAATATTAGCTGAGAGATTGAAGGTTGTGTTAAGTTAATTCCTACTCTCTATATGCCTTTCTAAGGTAGTGTGGGGATGCAAGGCAAGAAAAGGTCGGGTAAAAGAAGACAAGAAAAAACTGCCCTAGGTACATATTGGAAAAGGAAATTTTTTAAAGATTTGAGAGCAGGATAAAATTTTTCTACGAGTAAGTGATGTTGAAAAACACAAGTAGGAAAACATTTGATTATTCAAAGGAGAGGTAGGGTAAAAAATCCAGCATCTTGAGTTTGAAAAATTTTCAACTTTTTTTGGGGATGAAAATATGAACATTTACTTGGGTTGTTCACCTTGTTTGGGTGTACTTGGAAATGTTACCCTTAGTTTAAGGTAAATGCCCCTTGGATGCATATTACCTTACATCCAAACACATCCTAAAAACAGTGTTGTACATATCAACATCATTAGTTTTGTAGTATGATTTAGGGCCGTATCATACTACATGCATTATAACTTATGTTATGGGCAATGTGTTACACTCCTATAACTAGTTACATGGGTGTCATGTATCCATATCACACACTACCGTATATTATGGAGCCATATTGTATGATACAGTGTAGTACACATCATATTGTCAACTAATGGTCTAATACCCAATTTGAAGTCTTGGGTGTTAAAAGCCCCTTCATACCTGACTCCTAGACACTCGTAGGAGTTGAATGTGCGCGAGATCTTGCCACTGTGATGAGAAATTTCGATATGAAGATGGATATGCATGTGATAGATTGATTTGTAGTCGGAGAAAGTAGGGCTTCTGATTTTCATTGTAATGGTACTTACCATATTTTCATTTGTGATTTGCATTGAACAAGTTGATTTCGTGATGTATAAGACTTTAAGCTTATTTCTTATTCTGTTTTGATTAGTCTCGTACGTATCGTATGCTACGGAGCTGTATTGTATGGTGCATATCGTCTCTTTTTAATTTTACTATACGATACACCACCTGTATTGCAAATAGTTAGTGTATCGTATATATATCATACCAATTGTACCATATACACCCTGTTTCATATGATTCGGCGCAATACACTCTGCATCGTACAAGGCAGGTTAAAACTATGAAAACTCTAATTTTATTGTATGTAATTTGTTTTGTTGATTTTTCCTGATTTTTTCTGATTATTTTCATTTAAAGAATGTGACCTTGGGCTGTCAATGACTCAGTTTGACTTTTAGACGTATTCCTGAAAAGATAACACATTTCTCCCAATCTGTAGGATTGAGTAATGCATAATGGGTCTCATACTTCATGAGTTTTACTGGTCATGTAATTCATGAGCGTGTATGGAGTTACTAATAGCTACTACACATTTTATGTGCCAAACAAATCTAGGTACCTTAAAAGTTAAAATGTATTGTAAAATGTATCATGCTTTAAACTTAATATAAACATTATTGGTTATGTTGGTTTGAAACTTTGAATAAATGATTAAATTCTATCATAAACCTTGAATTTGAATTTCTTTTTGACAATATATGAATGACTATTTGTATTCTTTAATAGATAGCAAATGGGTATCAAAATAAATAAGTTTTTGTTATGCATGATTTGTACCCCTTGGAGTCTTGAAATAACTTAATGGTCATAAAACTTTTTTCTTATTTGAAGACAAACATAGGCTCTTCTAAAAAAACCCATGAAAGCTCTAATTTTTGTGCATGGAATGAATCACAAATTTTTTTATTGATTTTTTCTGTTTTCCTGATTTTTACTCTATTTTTCTGATTTTTTTAATTAAAAAATAAATTTTATGATACATTTACGATACATTGCAATACTTTATGATGCCAAGTATCTATTAGTCTGACCGATTCAGGTTATGATACACTTTTTACAACAATGGTTATGGCATTATTCTATGTTAAGTTGACAAATGTCCATTGCTATATTCATTGTGCATGTTTTTGTAGAAAACATATTTTTCTTTACTTCTGAATTTTCATCTATTTTTCCTTTTCTCTATTTTTTTTGAAGTTTTTACATTAAAAAATTAATTTATGGTTTTTTCATTATGTATCTACTTATTGGCCTGACCAGTACACGTTGTGATACACACTTTATAATGTCCTGAAAGACTGATGTACATGTGCATGTGGAGTGATTTTGAATGTTTATGCACCATCTGGTGACACAAATTTCCACTATTCATGGTGGAGGCTAGATTATCTAATGATATCAAATCACATAATCCTCAAAAGAAACAAATTGAATTGTTCTGCAACATCAGAAATTCTAGCTTAACAAATCGATTAGTCAAATGGCCATCCTAGCAGGCTTCAAGTTAAACTGGCTGGCTGCCAATTGTTCTCGATTGGTTCATCTATGATAGTTAATCTGGGTCTTTCTTAAGATTTCTGTTTCAGCAGTAACTTTTAGGTTTTTCCTGTGCTTTATGAAGTTAAAAGAACACTTGGGAATATGTACGTCATACAGGTGGGGGCATGGGTGCAGGTGTGGCATTTTTGCAGAAAACATGGATGCGGGTATATATATATATATATATTTGTTTATTTATATATATATAATTTACAATTAACAAGCTATGATTCCGTCAATGATTCAGTGAAAAGGAAAGCAAATCGTCAGTTTCTGCACCTAAGTTGTGTCGACTCAGATGCAGCAACCTTTTTTCCATGTTACTTAGGTAACTTGTCTTTAGGTAGGTAATTTGCCTTTAGGGTTATGACAGTTACAACACAAAGTTGATTGCGTGTATTATTCTTGCTGTACATTTTCTGTTGCTGCATACTTTAAAGCCACAAATATCGTGATATTAATAAAAATATAAAAAAAAACGATAAAAACGGGAAAATATTGCGATATATTGGAAAAAACATTAAAAATGAATTTGTTGTGATTTTTATTTCGATTTTTTCATTTATTTGTATTTCATTTTCTTTTTTTATTTTTTTCAACTTTTGTTTCATAGTTTTATTTCCTCTTGTTTTAGCCTTTCAGGTATTTAACATGACCTTCTAAATGCAATACAATACTTATTGGTTTTTCATTTATTGTATTTTTACCTAACATATTTGGTTTTTTTTTTAAACTCTGACATTTTCTCCAAAAAAACAACTTTGCTGATAAATGCCCGAGAAAAACCTCGTCGAGAATGATGTTTGTAGCTATGCTTTAAACGAATAGCTTATAATGGCTGCTTTTGTGAACTATGGTTCCATCTGTACAACTTCAGGAGCCATTGTTCTTAGGTGCATCTTCCTTTTTTTGATGCTTCATTTTTTATAATCTATGAACCCTTCAGTGCAGTAATGCTAACCTAATCCTTTGAATTGGTGCATTTTGATTATTTAAAACCTGAATTCCTCCATTATAAGCTATCCCAGTTTCCATTTTGCAGGAATTGAAATTGATGACGAGGAACTTGCACGATTTGTGGAGCATGTCGATAAAGATAATAATGGAATAATTACTTTTGAAGAATGGAGGGATTTCCTTCTTCTTTATCCCCATGAAGCAACAATTGAGAACATCTATCACTACTGGGAAAGAGTTTGCCTTGTGGATATTGGGGAACAAGCTGTTGTACCAGAGGGCATCAGTAAGCATGTCCATGCAAGCAAATATTTGATAGCAGGGGGTGTAGCAGGTGCAACATCCCGGACTGCAACAGCTCCACTGGATCGCTTAAAAGTGGTGTTGCAAGTACAAACGGCACGTGCTCGGATCATACCGGCGATAAAGGACATCTGGAAAGAAGGTCGTCTTTTGGGATTTTTCCGAGGCAATGGCATTAATGTCATGAAGGTTGCACCTGAAAGCGCCATAAGGTTTTACACCTATGAAATGCTAAAGAACTTCATTGTGGACGCAAAAGGAGAGAGTAAAGCTGACATAGGCACTGGTGGCCGCCTTTTGGCTGGTGGAGTAGCTGGGGCGATTGCACAAACAGCAATATACCCAATGGATCTTGTGAAAACTCGGTTACAGACGTATGCTTGTGAAAGTGGAAAGGTTCCAAAACTGAGAGCATTATCAAAAGATATATGGGTCCAAGAAGGTCCTCGTGCCTTCTATAGAGGGCTCTTTCCATCTCTTCTTGGGATGATTCCTTATGCAGGCATTGATCTGGCTGCTTATGAGACTTTGAAAGATATGGCAAGAACATATATTTTGCATGACAGTGGTAAGTTCTCTTACATTATATGTTTTGTGAAATAATTTATATTTTTGAAGTTCATAATTAGTAACTATTTATACATGCTTATAGATGTGTTATTTGGATGTGAGCTATTGTTTTAATGAGTTTTACTATCAGTTAGCATGCTTAAGATTATTGTGGACAACATTACATACTATGAGATCTATGTGGTTGGAGAAATCGTCTATCAGTGGTGATAAATTGTTTGCTTGCTTGCCCATGAAAAAACGTAGCTTTCATCTGGTTTCATTTGACTGTGGCACAAGGTCATGCACTACTGGACCTTTAGATAGTGTTTGCTCCCCTGGCAAATTGGTGTTGGAATGAAGTTTCTGTAAACTTCATTCTGGGTAAAGCTGGATTGGGATTAAAATTCCAGATTCCTGTTTGTCATTGTGTGTGATGGTTTGAAATTCTCATTCCAAGAACTCTTTTTCTGTTGTATGATGAAATGGGAATAAAATGAGAATAAAATGTCTGTGCCCACAGTGCCCACACCTGCACAGCGGTCAAAAAGTTATTTCCAGGAAACTCGTCCAACCCCTGTGTTCCGGAAAGGCAGAAACAAAATTATGGATCCTGATTCCAACGGTCTGAAATTCTGTCCAGCGTTTTCTGGAGAGGGATTGTTTTTAAAAATTTGAATTTCCTTTCTGTGCTACAGTGCAATTCCAGTGTTTCAAACATGCACCTATAGTCTTCTTGGGACACTATTAGTAGTAATAAGTTGTTGCCTTTCTTTCAGTCATTTAAGTTGCTTGCAACAAAGAAATGGTGCTTTGATTTCAAGTTTATAGTGTTCTGAATTATTACCATTTGGATCTTTGTTCTGTAGACCCTGGCCCTCTTGTACAACTTGGCTGTGGAACAATCTCAGGATCCATCGGAGCAACATGTGTATATCCCCTCCAGGTTATAAGGACAAGGTGTGCTGAAATAGAAGTTATATTACTATAATTACTACTAATTTTATTACACAATTATTTTATTATTTAGTATGTGTTTACTCTCAATACTAGGACATGCATGAGAATGTGTATGCATGTGTGTCTGGTCAGTGGTCACACATCCACTGAATTGGAACTCTTATTTCTCAGTATCTTGCTTGTTTGAATTCAGCGGATCCTTTATTTCTTAGTCTCTTCCTTGTGTGTGATTGAATGGTTCAATACAGGAGCAATTAAGTTGATGTTTACATAAACGTTACCAGCTTATATTCAAGTCCAGCAGCACATACCTGACTTGGCGACATAGATGTGCTTTAGACCCGGGGAGGCATATAGATCCTTAGAATGCTACTGTGCACAATTAATGTTGTAGGGTTCTTCCGTGGACCAGCATTGTGATTCATTTAAATAGTTGCTGTAGATCTTTAAGGCGCATCTACATGTATGAATAATTTGTCTCCATCACTGTCCCTATGTTACAATCCAGATGTAACCTATAACTTGTTTTTGCATTATTGCTGCCTTGAGGCCACTTTGTCAGGCAATTGCAGGTTCTACTCTCTACCAAGGACAGCATGCACATGGGCCATTACCTACTCATGTTTCCACTTTTGTCTACATTTCCTGCTACAGCTGTGTGCCACCCATGTCCCTACTACTTTAAGCACTTTCGTATCTTCCATTATCACATCTTATGCAAATGAGCATCGAATACTGCTCCTGACCATTAATATTAGTACGTACACAATATATGCAGTTGCTACTGACATATGGTTGTATAAAGGACTTAAATGAGAGACGAATTGTGAGGACGTAAGGGATGAATCTCTACCATTAGCTATTTCCTGTATGATGATCTTGTGATCTGGATTAGGACATTGGGGATAATCTTGTAACAGTTGCATGAAGCAATTCGGGCAATGCTGACAAATTCCTGACCAGTTAAATGAGTACTTTGATTCCTGACAATGAGGTCAAAGTAAATTGTCTTTTAAACCTGTCAATTCCTAGCTGGTAATAAGTACTTTCCAGGAGGCATATCATGCCATCTTTTCTCTAACACCTGACACCTTTTCAGAATGCAGGCACAGCGTTCTAATGCAAGTGCTGGCTATGAGGGAATGTCTGATGTATTCTGGAGGACCATGAAGCATGAAGGTCTTTCAGGGTTTTACAAGGGTCTGTTTCCCAATTTGCTCAAAGTGGTGCCATCTGCTAGCATCACATATCTTGTTTACGAAGCAATGAAAAAGAATCTTGATCTCGACTAAGGTTTTGCTTTAACTGGATGGTGGCACCAGCTATTCCTGCGGCTGACTATTGGTTTGGTGACGAGGAAAACATAGCTGTGATGATGGTTATGACAGCAGTAGGGTTTTCGATGGGTTTTCTCATGTCTTCACGCAAGGGTAACAGTTTAGCTGCCATTTTCAGCTCATCAAGCTCACTGCAGTGAAGTTTTTTATTTAACATTTGGAGAAACGATAGAGAGAACTTGTAAAAGTTTCTAATGTCCTTGTCAAATTTCTGGGAGGATCATCTGGTGAATGCTGATATGACTGGAGGATGCCCTCCACAAACTGTTGGGAGAATAACTTCTTCTTCGAGTAAACTTTGTACTATATGCCAGTTGAGGTTCATTCATCGTTCTGCGGCATTTCTTGGGCCCTTGTGCCCATGAGGCGATAACAATCCCCAGTATATCACCTACTGGAGATGGTTCTTTCCAGTATATCAAGGACAGAGATAGTTGTCTTTCCCGCATTCTACTCCAGGATATAACTTGTTATATTGTATGAATACTATTCATTAATGAGTGAACACCAAAAATTGGAATTTCAGTTTTGGGCCCAACAGGTAAATGAGCAGGCAGAACAATTTCACTAATTGATCTGTGGGTGTTTGTGAAAGCAAAATTGATCTCTGCTCTTTCTTTTTCCATTCCTATTTTTTTGTAGCTTTTCAGAGCCGCGTGGACATGCTTAAGCGGCCAAGTTTTTTCAGGCCTTTTCAGGTGTTTGGTGGATGTGATTTGATTGCTAGTCATACTCCTTTGTTGCCGTACGAAAAAAGCTTCGCTCGTCAAGAGTTCTTTTTTCTTTTTCAAATTAGTTTTAGCTTGCACGAAGAAGTGACTTCCATAGAAGTCGAACCTGAAGGCCATGGTTCACCTATCTTGTCCAACTCTTTGGGCCTAGAACAGAAAAAGCTGACTCTAATTTTATTTTGGAATCATGTCAGGTTTCCCGATATGGTTTCTAGCCGATGGCATTAATTTGACACAATTCAGTATTCTCTTGGTTTAGGATAGCTAGAGTTCCACTGAGTTCTTTAGTTATGGTGCCATGCAAAGGATTAGGAGGGTTATTTGTTCTTAAACCCTATAAAAAGGCCCTACTCAAAGCAAGAATTCAACGGAAGCTGGAGAAGGAATGAAGAGAAACCAGGGCGAGACTACATAATTCATTTTAAGACCATCGATTGTAAAACGCATCCACGTTCAAACTAAATTGGATAGTCCTATTAAGATGGTTCATACTAACTAAATCTGACAATATCTAATTTTTTTAGATACCTAAGCCAGGGAATGAACAAATATCAAAATAGAAAAATGAACAAGTTCCTGATGGATTTCGGGCGCCACGGTTACCTTAGTTACAACTCCTGCATCATTCTCCTGAGGTTCAGAGAGACTCTCCCTTGAGTCCTGACACTTCCGTTTCACTTGTTCTCATGTTACAATCTTGAGGTTTGAAGTTTTATTTTCTGCAGGAAATGACTAAAAAATTGAGACAAATTTTGTGGCACTTTGAACCATATGCAGTCCTCTGTAGCATTTTCAGTTTCACTAGCAATGGGAATGTCGGATACAAGTACCATGCTATCCACACTTTCAAAATTCACTTGCAGGGTATGTATTAGCAGATCCGTAACTTCATGCACTACATCTTTCATTGATGGTTGGTAAGAGGTGAGGTCCAAGTCCAATAGGTATGGGAAATTTTTGGGTCCGATAGGCTTACGTCTCGGTCAAGTTTGGTTGACTTCTTGGTTTTGGGATCCAAAATTTCTGGTTTGGGCACACTAGCAATATTGTATCTGATTGGATAGTTCCTCATGGGCTTTTTAAAGTGGGTTTAGATTAGTGAGAGATTTAAGTGGATTCATAGTTACATGCATATGTGACTATGTGTTCAACCAGCCCCAATTTGGGACATGGGAAAGTCACATGTGGGCATGTGTGAGCAATTGCCACACAATCCAATAAAATTCCCTTATTTATATATTGGTTGACTCCAAATTTTTGCATATTCATTATATAAAGTGCCCCTAAACCCTAAGATATATGGTGAGTGCCTCTCTAGCAAATATATCGGGCTTCACTATTGTTTTGGGACTTGGTTTTCCTAGTTCATTTTCCTCTCACTTTTGTTTTTTCGTTCCGCCAGCTTCTGCTTTTTCATAATCATTCTCTTTAACTAATATAAGGATATCCATGGAATCTGTTTGGGCCACCTGGAGTCTTAGAAGCAGCTTTACCTCTAGTCGATCACCAGTAAAGTTTGTCTCAGATCAGCTTGGGAAAGCTTGAGTTGTGCTCTTTCAACCTTGTGCTATGAGCATGGGGCTTGAGTTTGGCGAAGCCTAGGATTAAAAGTGTCATGAACTATGTATGCACAACAAAGACAAAAAGTCACACGTACAATCATGAGAACACCAGAAACTTACGTGGTTCAGTGTTGTAGCCTACATCCATGATGAGAATATTTCACTTTGCTTGTTCATTGAACACACAGCCATGAAGGCCATACAAAAACTTTTTGATGGCCATCTCATGAGCATTAGCAAGAAAACAACCTCACAAGGAAAATGCAATGGCACACAAAAGAAACTACCAAACTCAAGTAGAGTTACCAAAGACAAACACAAACGAGAAGGGAAAGGGAGGTTGGTTATAATGGTAAGAACGATGAGATGCTCCCCCTCAAGTTGGTGCATAGATCCTGATCTGTCTCAACTTGTCAACCATCCTCATGTGTCGTTCGCTATGTAAAGGCACATCTGCCAATTGATCTTGACTAGTGACATGAAATGTAACAGATTCTTTCGACAAAATACCAATCCACCACTATATGTTTGGTCCTCTCTTGAAAAACGACACCAGTACTAATGTATATGGCTATATTGTTACATTTAAGCTCCATAAGCTGCTTCATGATAAGACCCAGTTAACAGAGACTTAATCCAAATCAACTCATAGGTGCCAATGCCAGGACTCTATACTTTGCTTCTGCTCTAGTTTGAGCAATCATTGATTGTTTTTTACTCTTTCAAGTGACAGGATTTCCTCCAAGGAATGTACAAAAACCTATAGTCAACCTTCTATCATTAGGGTCCCTAATGCAGTCAGCATTAGTGAACCCAACGATGTCCATGTTGCATTTCTTTTCATAAGGATACCTTTGCCAGGACTACCCTTCAAATATCATAGAATCTTCTGAGCCTCTTCCATAGGAATTGTTATAGGTTGATGCATGAACTGATTGATAGCACTGACTACATAGGAGAAATTAGGACAAGTGATAGTTAAGTGAACGATGTTTCCCCACTAGATGTTGAACCCTGTCACCACAACTTTGGATTCCAACATCCTTGTGTCTTTTAAGAGGTCTAACATATATTTCCTTTGACACAGAAGCATAGCTTTATCTAAGTGGGCTAGTTCAATAACTAGAAAATACCACAAATTTCCAAGGTCCTTAATCTCAAATTTGCCATGGAGAGTGTCTTTTACCACCCGAATCAACTGTCTCTCATCTCCTGCCACTATGGTATCATCTATATTGACCAATAATATCATGAAGCCACTATCAATACAAGATATAAATAAGGTTTAGTTGGGCAATACTGCCTTTGAATTCCTTTTCAATAAGGACACTACTCAACTTC
Source organism: Nymphaea colorata (assembly GCF_008831285.2). NCBI lineage: Eukaryota > Viridiplantae > Streptophyta > Magnoliopsida > Nymphaeales > Nymphaeaceae > Nymphaea > Nymphaea colorata. Next base: position 2,108,065 of record NW_022204507.1, on the reverse strand, counting down.
AAAAACCATGCCCAGGGAGACTGTTTTAAGCCATCGATAAATTTTTGAAGCTTGCGCACCTTTCCAGTGTTATGATTGTGACTTGGAAATCATATTTTTAATATCTAGTTGCAGTAGACATCAATTTTTATTTGTAGCAACTGATAGTAAGATCCATATATAACTCCTTTTGGCTATAGGAGCAAAGACCTTAGTGAAGTCATTCCCTCTCTCTATGTATACCCTTTAACAACGAGCCTTCCCTTATATCATTCAATTGATCCATCATTGTTGTATTTGATTTTATATATCCAGCAGCATCTTGTAGTCTTCTTATGAGGTAATGACACCATAGTCCAAGTTTTATTTTTCTTTAATACTTTCAACTCCTCATTCATAGCTTCTTTCCACTTAGAATCTCTAAATGGGAAAACAATGAGGGTTTGTTTTGAGCATAGGCAATTGCCATAAACATTCGACAGCCTTCCCCAAGCCTACTGAGATCAAATTGTTCTTCTATAGAGTGAACAATAGGCTTTAAATGGGAGCAGTAAAGGTATTAAGTTCTTAGTTTGGATGATGGTATGAAAATTCAAATGGATCGCGTAAGTTCCCTATTACTCTAGATCTGATGAGCTGGTTCTTCAACAACCATGTTCTCCATCATGGGTGCAGCATCAATAGTCCCATTACTCATGGCTTTGAAAGTACTTCCTTCAACAAACTGAAGTTGAGGGTTCAGAGAGAAATTTGGCATTGAAAGAATAATGTTCATATCTATGCTCTTCTCATGACTTTATTTTATATTCTTAGGAATAGACTTCATAAAATTAGGTTCTCTTTCATAGAACTTGATGTCCCGAGTTATAAAAAGACATTTCGTGACTATATCAAAACATTTGAATCCATTCTTTAAAGTGCAATATCCTGCAAAAATACATTTGATGGCTTGCGGTTCAAGCTTATTACACATGTTTTCTTGTACGTGAACAAAGCACTTTCAACCAAATACCTTAACATGATTTAGGGAGAATTTTTTCTCGCAAAATTTCCATAGAAACCTGGTTTCTACACTAGAATTTGGCAGACAATTTATAAGATAGTATGCTGCAAACAATCCATCAGCCCAAAAAAAAATTGTGGAACCTTCATATGGAACATAATAGAGTGAGAAACATTGAGGAGTTGTCGATTTTTGCATTCAACAACCTCATTTTGTTGAGGACTGTCAACCCAAGAGTTTGTAGCATAATATTTTTTTCATCTAAAAAGGTTATCAATACATCATTTATCTACCTCCACCATTATTAGATCTAACATTTTAATTTTCAATCCAAACTAACTACCATATTGTAGAAAGTTTTGAATACTTTCTGCTACCTCATGCTTATGCTTTAAGATATTTAGCCATGATACACATGATTTGTTATCAATAAAAGTACCATAATATTTAAAACAAAACATAGACACAATCGGGCCAGGCTCCATACATTAGAATGTAATAAATCAAGCAACTCTATACTTCTAAACTTATAAATTTTATAAGGCAAATGAATAGTTTTATCAAGTTCGCTAACATCACAAGATAACTTACTACAAGACAACTCAGGAAGCATAAATTTCAAAGTTGTATATTGGGCAAGATCAAGATGTGTGAGTGCCACAGACTAAAATCCATGTTCGACAATATGTGACAAATAAAGGCTTTAACAGGCTGCTTGATAATGTGGAGCCCATCACACTCAACTATATGTTTGGTCCTTGATAATCATTGTCTTCTTGTTCATGTCTTGAAAGATCACATCCTTGGGAGATGTGATAACTAAACAATTATGAGACTTTGTAATTTTAATAACAGAGACGAGATTACAGGCAATCTTAGGACTAATAAGAACATCAAAATCTTTCTTATTGATCAAGAAAATTTTCCTTGTTTGTTCCTGCCACTACCATTCTTGAGCCATTAGCTGTATAAACACATTTGATCATTATTAACAACATTTAAACTTCAATCATGACTAGTCATGTGATTAGAGGCTCCAAAGTCTATCACCCATTCAACATCCATTACACGTGAAAGATAAGAATTTGAGAGGTTACCTATGTTGCTCGGTGACGGATCGGACACGGGATGTGTAGATGCTAGGTTGGTGGTGTTGTGGCCAGGTTTGGACATTTGCTCAAGAAAACGTGAGATTCTCCTTAGTCACAAAATTTCTGTATCAACCTCATATGAATCTTTTTTTATGGTAATTGCTCGAGTTTTTGTCATCTGAATTCCAGCGGCAATTTCAAAATTCTACAAAATCTTTTAAGCAAAGTCAGAAGTAAAGTACTTCGATGCCGACCACACCCAAGCCCTAGAGTGAAGTCTAGGAGTCACTTGCAATCTTCATTCAATAATTTAAGCTCTGAGCTCACATGGAACTCTGAATTCTCAATTCTAATCCTATACTGGATATAAAACAAGATTTCACGTTCAAGCTTTAGCTAGACTTAAGCTTCAAAACTTCAATTAGTGCTAGAATAGAGCTCTAAAAATCAAGATATACCAAAGCCAATGAGCTAGGTCTGAAATCCAATTTCATCTCATGATTTGGACTTAAAGTTCCTTATCCAAACTAAACATTGACTTAGTCAATTCCTCCAATACTCAGTTCCTCCAATACTAGAATTATGGACTGAAATGTCCATGCAAGTTCTAAATGAAAATCTTAGAAACTTTAATTCGGTGTTATTTCAAATCAATTTATATAATCAAGAGCATATGATCACATGATCTAACTCCACAAGTTGAAAGAACTTGAAATACCGAGTAAGTGAATTATGCTCAGTGAAAGTTCAATCAATTTGGTACACACTCTCCAAAAAGATTGAGCCAAGTTGGTAAAATGCCAAAGATGTATGGTCAAGTGAAATAAGCAAATTAAAATCAAGGTTCAAACTAGAATTAGATAGCAATCTCGGTTCTAGAATAAAAATAACTAAATTAGAGTCCAATCAAAGCCTGTGGCTTTGACTGAACCTAGACTCACCTAGTTCTTGCATGTGGACTAGGTGGGTCTAATAATTTCGAAAATGAAAGAGAATTTAATTCTCTTTCCCATATCATCAATCCTAACCAAATATTTCTGTCAATAGAAGACTAAAGTTTTCTTTTTAGTTGGTGGTTTTCAAGATAAAGTGTGGTGGCATCTACCTCATCATTTTTTATTTTGCCTTGACCACCTAAGAAAATTGAAAGGAGAGCAATGAACGGCCAACGTGATTTCTCAATATTTGGATTCAGATCGTATGATTTGATTGGGGATGGGTACATGCATGTTTAAGTGAAACTTAGGGGCAATTTAGAAATTTTTATTTTTTGGATTTTGTGCTAGGGTCCTGCCCGGTTGGGTGTCGTTATTTGTAAATCTTTAATAATTGCTTGTTGGCTAGGTTGTTCCTATTTGAATGTGTGGTTGGGGAAACCACAATTCATTTAGTTGAATCAATGACATCCCATCGAAAGCTTACCTAAGCGAGTGTCAAGCATCGATCTGCGTGTCTCTAGATGGAGAGAACTCTTCAGTTGGCGTCTTGAGGATTATCGCTTATTTGATGGAAGCACATGCATGGCCAAGTTCTCCTCTCGCAATACCTCTTTAGCCCAAGGCTTATTCCTTTCAATGCATTCAAGCCATACCGGAGGCGACATTAACAATATTTTCAAATGGCTTTCAAATTCAGAACCTCAAATTTAAAACTCAATCTGGTTTTCAAAATCATATCCAATATCATTTCATTAAACAAATCCAATTTTATAGACCACCATTTTAAAATCCAAATATAGTTTATAAAATCCATACCTGGGCAGATTCAATTCATGCCAATTTCATCAAACCAGGGTTTTCAAATCAATTCTCCAAATTCATAATCCATTTCCTCGGTCCATGTCTAAAAGTGCCAAATTTCAATAAGTTTCTAAGTATAAAATAAATGTGTTCTCAAATTAAATAAAAATTTGATTTTATATTTGAACATAAACTTAACCAAGTTATATTTGGATCCAAATAAATTAGATTTCAGATCTATACCCAAGTTCTATCCAAAATCTCATATTAAATTCAAATTCCAAAACTCATTTGTAAATAAACGGATTTTCAAATCCACATCCAAATGATTTTGGTCGATCTATAAATCCAGTAAAAGCTTATTCCCATATCCTAAGCCATCTTCCATAAAAGTAGGTTTCAAACTTGGATCTAAAAATGATAAAATCCACAATAATAATGTTTTCAAATGAATTTCCAAAGATCAACAAGGTTAGGTGTGGGAATTGCACTCATGACTCTAAATGTCATCAAGTCTATCTCAAAGTAACCTTCATCTTTTCCAGTTTTAACGCTTTTCTTGTTTTCAAATTAGAATTCATCCATATAGTTTAATTTTCGAAAGAATTTAGTGCACACATCCTCGTTATAGTATGTTTCTCTCTCTTTTCTCTTTTCTATTTCAATTTCATAATTTCTTGCCTTTTGCTTTTGCTTCATGTATAATAGACTATATTTCTTTCATGCTTTCATTAGTCATGCATTGCACATCTATTTTAACACGTACTTGGATCATCATGCACCCCTTGTCTAAAACCAATCCATGTTAGGTAGTCGCATACCATGTGTTATTAGCCTAGGTACGTGAAAACCTGAATATAGTCCAGTTTTCATGAAAAAACTATTTAAAATCATAGTTTTCTAAAAATGTTTTCAAAATCGACTTTTTACATGATTTCAAAAAACCTAGTTCATGGAGATGTGGAGTCAATTTTAGTTCAGTTCTCTAAGACCTAGCCCAAACCAAAGGAATGGATGGAAGGGAAAGGGAATGAAAGAGAATGGGGAGGGAAAGGAGAAGAAAGGAAAGGAAATGATCATCCATTCCTTTTCCTTCCAATCTCTCCATTTTCGGAGGGATTGAAATTACATTAAAAACTCATTTTCTTTCTCTCCCTTTTCTTTCTTTTCCCTTACATCCAAATACAGTTATTACATCTCCCTTCTTTTCCCTCCATATTAACTAATCATCCAAACATAGGAAATGCTTTCTTTCCATTCCTTTCTCTCCCTCTCCCTCCATCCAAACAGGCTATTAGACTCCACTATGTCTGAACCTGATCGCATGATGTGGATCTAATCAATTTCCTCAATATCCATCTACACAAGTCGAATTGAGTTTATATCACAAATCATATGGTTTGACTAGGATCAAGCATATTTACTACAATCAAATCATCCTTAGGTAGGTAAAGTCGCTTTGGCGAAACCGAACCTAGCCCTGTGGCCGACCTAGCCCTACTCATCAAAATCCTAGATTTCAATTGGATTTAATCTTAAAACATGATATTATCATGCCTTTGGATTTAGAAGTCAATAATCACAATAATAGATGATGAATTTTAGATTATTGATCTTACATTATGAATCTCAAATTATGGATCTCAAACATCATACTTCAAGTTATGGATTTTGTATTTTGGATCTCAAGTATTGGATTTCAAATCTTGGACTCTAAATATGTGATCATGGATTTTGGATCATAAATCTCAGATTGTGGATTCTGAATTCTAGATCTTGGATTTTGGCTCTCGAACTGTAAATCCTAGATATTGAATTTTGGATGTCAGACCTTAGATTTTGGATCTTGGATACCAGGCCTTGGATTTTGGATTGGATTTCATATGATGAGTTTTGGATAATAAAACCATAGATCAATTCCCATAGAATCATGCCCAAATACAAGATTTTAAACTATGACAATCATTATCTTGGACTCTAAATATGTAATCATGGATTTTGGATCATAAATCTCATATTGTGGATTTTGAATTCTAGATCTTGGATTTTGGCTCTCGAACTGTAAATCCTAGATATTGAATTTTGGATGTCAGACCTTAGATTTTGGATCTTGGATCTCAGGCCTTGGATTTTGGATTGGATTTCATATGTTGAGTTTTGGATAATAAAACCATAGATCAATTCCCATAGAATCATGCCCAAATACAAGATTTTAAACTATGACAATCATTAGATTTGGATTTGTTTTCTCAGAATTTGGATCTTAGAATATTTTATTATTAATACAAGATCAAATCTACTGGATCTTTTACCTTGATTTTGGATCATGAGGCTTATTAACGTGAGTTTGAATTTCTATACATCTGTCATTTCAAAATTAGAACAATAATTATATAAAATTTTCAGGTCATGACTTTAATCCTTGGATTCAGATCCATTTTTCCTAATTAGTCCACATCCTACATCCATGTCTTAGTAAAGACCGGATTCTGGAACTATATGACCTAGTTTTTATATTAGATTTAGGACATTGATTGCATTGATCTATGATTATCGGGACATAAACAAACATCATGTTTTACTTCTTCTTGTTCATAAGTCTATTTATGATATCTATTTAGATTTTAAGACATGCATGATTTCAAAATTATGGCACATTTGCTTTCCTTAGGTTTTAGATGACATTTATATTTAAAAATTGAAACATTTAGTCTAGTCCATTGTCTAATTACTCCTTGTAAAGGTGCCACGAGTGGTCGGACCTCATACCGATTGGTCGGGTCCTGTCTCATAGAATCCCATGCAAGGAACGAATGTGAGTATAGGTAAACAAGTTGCATTTATTTCGGTATGCATGTAATATTGGAAAATTTTATGTGCAAACAACAAACTTTGTCGATCATACATTCTTTTCACCTTGTACAAGTTGAAGGAGTTGATAAAGTATATTTGTCTCTAGTTTCCTTCTCGATGCACAAAGTGAGAAAGATGTTTCTTGTAAAGTGTTGAAAAATATCATTACTCTAAATGGTTACTCTTCAAATGTCTCTTGATGTGTGCATATTAAAGAACACAAACTTTCAAGGCTCAAGTCTCATGACTCTCATGATTTGATGCATCGGCTTCTTCCACTGGCCTTATGTAGATCATTGCCAAAACATGTGACTCTAGTGAATATGAAGTTATGCAAATTTTTCAAACAATATTCAAAAGTTTTGTGCGAAAATGAATTGAAAGATTTAGAAGAAAATATTTCCCTTACATTATGCAATCTAAAACGGTTTTGTCCTCCTGCATTTTTTGATATCATGATATATTTGCCTATTACCTAATGAAGGAGACATTACTAGCCGTCTAGTGCAACATTGATGGATGTATCATTTGAGATGTGCTAGTACTAGTATCACTATAATACTTTTATTTTTCCATAAGTTTTTTATAGCTGATAATTATGATATTGCATGATGACAAATTTTTAAGAAGATTGAAATCTTACATTTAAAATAAAAGTCATCCAAAAGGTTCTATTGTCGAAGGTTACCTAGCTGACTAGTGCATGAAATTGCATGTTTGATACTTGCACAATGTGTTAATGTGGTTGGATCATAAACAATGAAATGATGATATTACCATATAAGTAAGTGAATGAATAATTTTATAATTGAGAAGATGTTTTTTGGATGACAATACAATGCAGCATGCACATCAATACATGGATGTCATTTAATATTTACATCAATACATACATGTCATTTAATAATATGCTTACATATTTCTAATGGTTGATGCAAACAATATATTAGAGAAATAAAAAGTCAACATCATAGACTCTATACGTGAAGTTGAAAAACATGCTTAAAATCCAATTTCAAGTAGGAATCACACAAGTTGACCGTAATCTGGTCTCACTATATTTTTTTATTTTATAGAAATTCTTTTATAAACATTTATTTATTTCTAAGTGCAAAAGTTACTTCAACCTAATCAAGGATTTGATAGAAAAAATTAAATGGCTATCAGATGGTCCTCAATCACTCGCAAAAAGGTTTACAAGATATCTCATGAATGGGTTTCAAATTTATAATAAAGAGAGAGAAAGTAATAAAAAACAAAAAGCAACAGCGATATTGTTGATGCACTTACATCAAGTTTCTTGAGTGCTAGAGATACCTGACTTAGAAGGTGAAATGTCACTTATTATGGTATTATTGAAAATATTATTGGGCTGCAATATTATGGAGAATTCATATTTATGTTGTTGAAATGTGAATGGTTCAATGTTCTTAGGTTACAAAGTTTGAAAAATGATGAGGTTGGTTTCACACTCATTAATTATAATCGTAGATGTATGAAAGACGAGTCTTTTTTTTTTTTTGCATCTCAAGTTTAATAAGGTTTCTATGTTGAAGATCTTTTAGATAATTATTGGAAAGTTGTCAGTGATACAAAACCAAGAGATTTGTTTGCTATGAATGAAGAAGGTGGAGGTATAACTGTTGATGATTTTGACATATGTTGGGACTTTGAAGGCAGTTACAAAATTGATGAAGACAACAACATGGGTTGGGTTAGGGCAGATATGGGTGGGACTATAATTAACATGAATGTACTTCAAAAGCAAAGTCCAAGAAAAGAAAATGAAGTTGATAGATGATTATATGTAGACTTCCACTTTTTTACTATGTATGTCTTGTCAATGGTAACATATGCAAAAAGGGTTGACCATGCTTGGTAGGTTGATCATACCCATGTGCCTTTGGTGTTTTCAGTACTCATGTGGACCTCATTTTGTTTAGACACAGTGTTTCTAATGTGAATGAGCTAATGAAGTCTTGTGCAACTTATGTTGGATATACTTTAGTTTAGGAATTGTTGTGACTAATTTTAACCGATGCAATCGCCTCAGTGTTTTAATATCTTGCTGATATTTCATATAGTGTATAAGTTTGTTTGTCCCTTCTAGGTATTTTTTAGGAAATTAAGTTACAAGAGCAGCAAAACCATATGCTTTTGTTTTTCTTTTCATTTTAAGGCACGAAAGTGGTTTCTCAGTGCCCCATTCATATATTATTTAGGAAATTAAGTTCTGACAACAAGCTAACTTACAATTTATGTTGTTGTTTTTTAGTTCATTTGAGAGATCCAAAGTGGTTAAAATATCCAGTTGGGGTTCCTTTTGGCTTCAGTGGCAAGTAATTTGAACTAATTCTAGACCAGCAGGTGCTCTTGGAAATTCAGAGCTGAATTGAGTTATTTATTTTTCAGCTTTCTTTCGTCATTATGGCGATCATTATGACACCGTGACAGGTTCTCTGTCTAAGTATTATGGTTACCAATTTTCTCCTTTATGCATTAGAAGATGAGCTGCATCATAGCCCAAGTGTGTTAATGTTGTTCCATACCTTGAATGGCTTCCCTTAATAATTTTGTGTTGCATTTGCAATTCTGCTTGTTGCTTCATATGTTCAATTCTTGTGCAGATTTATGAACATAATTTTGTTAAATATTAACTTCTATAATGTTCGAGCTTGTTACGGATTTTAATACATAGAATGATGTTGGATACTCTTTGAATAAAATGTAATTTGAAATATGTATTGATTATTTAGAATAATCTTATTTATCCATAGGAGCTACTTTGATGCTAGGAAACAAGGTGTATTTATTTTTCTGAAAATTTTGGAAAACTTCTATTTTAGTCTGACCTGTTTGCTATTACCTTTGACATGTTATATTAAGTAATTAGGTATAATAGGATTAAATTTATAGAGTGGCATAATTGTTCTACTAAATGTTATATGAAGGAGATAACATGTATGTCCTCGTACAATCTTCTTTTATTATTTATGCCATCTCGCCAATTACAAACCAATATTTAGGCGCACACAAAAAGAACCTAACATTGGGAAGATCTCATCCTTTTGCCTTATTCTAAGATGATTAAAATGTTGATTAACTCTTGATCAAGCAAGGATTTGACTGTACCTAGGTGCCATCTCTCTCCTCCTCCTCTTTCATGTTCCACCTCTTCTTCTTCTCCTCTTTCCTTTTCCTTCTCCTCCTCGTCCTTTCTCTAGCTCATTCTCTCTCTCCTTCCCACTTTTCCTCCCTAGGGGGTATTGCCCTCTGTTCTTATTTGTAGTTAATTATATTAATTATATTTTTTTTATTGTTGTTGTTGATAATGTGGTTGGGTTGTACACTAGGTGGACTCCCCGCTGATTCATGTGTGATCCAAAGTTCTATTAAATATTTTAAAAAATATTTCACAAACCATTGAATCAGTTCACTAGTTGGACACTTATTTGTTTAGTTTTCCATTTTTACCTTTACTTTTATGCTAAATACCTATTGTGCCCTTTTCATTTTCATTCCGAGTTTACCCCTAACATTTTATTAAATGCCTTCTTTTTCCCCGTAATATTTCTATGGTCTTCAATTATAACTATTACTAGGCATGTACCTAGTCCTATAACTACGTTTTTACCCTTAGGATTTTAGTTAATTTCCAATTTTACATGTTTGCCGTTGGGATTACTAATTAATTCTATTGTATCCTCAAGATGGAATTAAGCTTTAATTAGGTATCTACCTACCTGATCATGCCTTTTCCCAATTAGAGGTTTTGGTTTTATAAATCCAACTTCATCCATAGGAGAAACAACACTGCATTTGTAGAAATTGATGTTATAGATAGATACTAAATGTACCATTTTGGTAATGCATTACACTTTTCCGTTGTGGCTTTACCATAAAAAAGGAGAAGAAGAGCAACTAGGGCTACGGGCCCAATGCATGATATGGTCGGGTTGGGCATGCTTGATGCCTGTCTACAGCCCAGGCCCCGGCCCTCTTAGTTGTCAAGCCGGGTTGACTGGAGGATAATTTTCATGATCCAAGCCCGGTCTTAAGAGATGAAAAAGGGGCTTCATCAAAAGCACCTAGGTAGTTGTCGAGGCCTTCAATTAGGAGGAGAGAGAGAGAGAGAGAGAATGATTGATACATTGAGAGAGAGAGAATAGCCAACGTAACTATCAACTTAGGCCACAATCAAGCAATCAAACAACCAATACTTGAGCAAGTGTAAACTTGTGTGAGAGAGAGAGAGAGAGCGAGCCAACATTACTAAGAGGTCCCATGGAAAATTGGAACCTAAAACTATATACTGAAAGTTGGAGGCCAAAACTATTACGAAGAGTAACAGTTTAGAAAGCCCATTAATGGTTGCATATTTGTGAGACAAAGTTAAAGTGCCGAACTATGTAAGCCATGGGCTAATGAGAAGCCACACATAACATGCCACTCTTGTACAACGAGATAATTAAAAGAGTGCCATAACAATAAGGCTAAGCTGTTAATGAAGTTGCAGCATGTAAAGGAATGCAGATCGAAAAAAAGCAGAGCGGTCCCCCCACATGGCACAAAAAAGTAGTAGGAAATCAACTTTGTTAGTATAAAATCTAGAAATAGCAATTTCAATGCTAAGCGAGCCCAATGGGTAGAAACATGGACTAAGGACGACGAAACAGGAAGGCCGACTAGGGCTAGAGACGATAGGAAGCATGAACATCCAAAATGAAATCAACATGACAAATTGTGGTTGAAACTAATCGCAATGGCCAAGCCAGCGAGGGATGGGAGACAAAAGAAGCAAAAAGGCCGAGAACATCAGCAACTTTAAGTGGCTGGGGATGGCAGAAACATGACGACTAGGAGTCAACAAATGGTCAAAGCAACAACAGCAATGCAGTGAATAGGGGCTCGTGATGATGACGATAGTGTCAGGAGTGTTCGAATAGTGCGTCGAATAGAGGTAGGATAACCGTGCGCTACGCAAGGGCCTACAAACATTTTGTTAAGAATGCTAGACAAGAATGGCAGAACAATACACAAGGGCATAGCAGCAGGGATGCAACAAATAGAGGTATGAGCGTACTGCGTAGGTCAACAGAGGCATAGATGATTGTGACAACGTTAGGATGATGGATCAGCGAGGCCACAAGGTTGACAGTAGCAAGAACAGTGCAACAATCTGGTGGTGCTAGATATAATGGTAGAACATTGACAAGTTTTTTTCCACTCGTTCTCTCCCATACGTATTTCATCACGAACACACAACATTTGAAGTTGAAGACATCATTCATTCAATTGCATTGTAAAAGAACAAAAAAAAAAAACATACCAAATATATAAGTTATCATACACACTTAAGGTTAAACCATATGCCAATCTATAAATGTCTTCCACTATTTTATTGTTGCCATCGCCTAAGGATGGATCATATATCCGCATTTGTTTTTTTTACATTGTGGATGACATATAACACCCAACAGTTTTGATCTTTTCACACACAAAGAAGTAAGAGCTGAAACACATGGGTGTTACAAAGCAGGTGAGGAAGGAAAAAACAAAGCCAGTAAGGAAAAAATAGACCAAGCGAGCAAGGAAAAAATAAAGAGAGTAACAACCATTTTAACTTCAACAAGTCTCTTGTTTCCAATTCCTGAATAGATCCTTATGGTGTTTGCACCATTCACATTTGAGTCTGTTATTGGATACTGAACAAATTCCTATTATTATTTGTTCGTGTGAAGAATTTTTTTAATTGCCTTAGATATTTAATTGTTGCCTAGGTTATTATTTATATTACATATTTCATATAATGTAAGGTTTATACATGTCACTTGTACATACCTTAGATGAATGTCATAGTTGGTCGTCCACCTTATTCTTGAAATTGTTTGTAAAGTTAGATTTGTCACAAAATTATTTTAGGAACTCTTAATAAATGCATGCAGCATTGGATATTTTAGGAACTCTTAATAAATACATGCTTTACATAGTAGTTAATTGTTATGCACCTGAATGGCTTGGCTAATGGTGATTAACCACTTGAATAATTGTCTCAGTCGTTTCCCTACTTTCAAATGAGTTTATTCCTATGGATGCAAATTCGACCTTGTGTCATGCGTATGTGTATATTGTTATGGACATTTAAGGTGTACAACTATTTCCTGTCTGATTTGTTATTGCACGACTTGTCTGATTTGTTGTTGCACGACTATTAGCTATAGTGATAAGGGCATTATTGTAACCTAACCTAAGTCCCTTTATTTCCTTTCCCCCCTATTTAAACTGAATTTTATAATAATTTCTTTTTTTTTTTCCTTCTCATTACTAATCCCTCCATTTTTTCCCCTTTCATCATTTACTATATTTTTTCCTTCAATCTAAACAAAATGTAAGAGATCGTAGAACCGTGCATTAGAGAGAGAAAACCTATGTTGGATAAGAGAGAGAGAGTGGTCGACATAGTGCCTATATATATATATATATATATATATATATATATATATATATATATATATATATATATATATATATAGAGAGAGAGAGAGAGAGAGAGAGAGAGAGAGAGAGAGAGAGAAGGGGGCACGAGGGAGGGTGGGGGAGAGAAGATAAGATAAGACTCAACAACGTGTGAGAGAGTGGTCGACATAGTGCCTTTATATATATATATATATATATATATATATATGAAAAGGGGGCATGAGGGATGGAGGAAAGATGACGTCATACCTTGCCCTAATGACCTCCCGCCCGACCCAAGTGAAAATTTTATCTGGGGCCAGGCCCATCTCTTTGGGCCTTTGGGTCTGATCCATCATCCGAACTCGGCTTGGTGCGGGGCCGTCGGAGGTCCGGCTGGTTGCGCGCCCATTCAGTCCGCGGCCTCTTCACCCTTTCATCTCTTTCTGCCAAGTGCCAACCCTTCCCTCTCGCTCCTCCGCTTGTCACTTTCTCATTGTCCCCGCTGCCGGCCTTCCTATTGATCTCCCTCCCTCTCACTCGATTGCGGACACCCTCTCTCTCTCCGACCAGAGGGCTGCAGTTGGGGTTGACTGCGTCTTCTTCTTCTTCTTCTTCCTTCCTCTTTCGTCCTGCTTCGTTGTTAAGTTAGATTCTACGTTGCGATAAAGCAACCGCTTCGTCTAGCCGTTCTTTCCGCCGCATTGGGTCAATTCCGGCAATTGTTTTTATTAATGGACGGAAGACGGCCAGAGCCTTTGCCACCGGTGCCGTTGACGAGTAGCGGGCTGCCGGTGTTGCAACCCGGGGAGGTCGAGTGCTCCACCCTCGACTCTGTGGACATTGAAACCGACGAGATTCCTGGTTTCTCCACACTGCGGGCCGGCGTGCTCATCCTCACCACGCTGAGGCTCATCTGGATCGGCGAAGATCGTCGCTACACCTCGGGTTCTGCGATCCCTCTATCAGCTGTCGTTCATGTCCATCAGCCGAAGAAATCTATCAAGAAGATGTTCCGCAGCCCGAGGCTCGGAATCCAGCTATGTGCCTCGGATGACGGGTCGATCGAGGAGAAGGGAAAGCGATCGGTGGTGATTTACGTGGTTATGAGGGGCAAGATGGATCATGATGCGTTTTTGACCCGGTTTTGGGAGATTCTGAGGTCTAGGACTTGGGAAAGCAAGAGAGATGGTGAGGGCTCGGGTTCGTCGGGAAGGGCGTCTGCTAGCTCGGGCGAGGGCTCAGTAGGAAGCCGCGCATCTGTTGTCGGGGTCTCGGGAATTCTCCGGAAGGAGCAGGAACTATGGGAGAGCACGGACCGGAGCTTGCAGGAAGCGTTTCAAGATCTCAATGCGCTCATGGTAACAGAAATACTCGTCTCTATTTTATCGTTGTTTCTATCGTTATTAATCTTCACTTTGTACCCATCCATAAGAAAAAGTTCTTCAGTTTGTAGCCGATACAAGGTTTTCCTTTTACCTTGGGTCGCTTTTCCTTTGTGCTGCATGTCGGTGGATTGGTTACGTGTTGTTGATGTAATAGGTATTCCTACTTCTTAGCCCTATATTTTAGTCGTCATATAAAATCGTCACATGTAAGGACTACAACGCAGTTGTTTTCCTTCATTGTCTCGCTTATGATGAAGGTGCAGTACGTCAGCTACTGGATTAAATTAATGCCTTCTAGGCAAGAGTAAACCCATGCCTAGTATGAGGCTAAAAGCAACGCTGATCTAGTCGAGGTCGACCATAGATGGTCTTGAACAGACACATCTTGGTAGCTGAACGTGGAGCTGAGCTATAAGTGAAACTAGCCTAAGACAGAAAATCAATCCAATTGCATCTTCGTGTAGCACCTTAGATAGGTTTCTAGGACCCTTCGGTCTGTCCATCGGTCGGTTGGTGTAGGCTGTGCTCATGTTGAGTTTAGTACCGTGCAATGAAAAATATCGTTGCCAAATTTTGCTCAAGAAAAGGTGTCCCTATCACTTACTATTGACTTATTCCATGCAACTTTCGTTGTTCTCCTGAAAAGCCTTAGCCACTTCCTTTGTTACTAAGGGATGGCAAGAACCATAAAATGCACATACTTCAAAAGTCGATCAACAAGCACTAGGATGATTTCCCTTTGGACCTGGGGAGGCCGTCAATGAAATCTATTGATAGGTCCTCCCAAATATGTGTTTGAATTGGTAGTGGCTGGAGGAGGCTGGCAGGTTTAAGAGTTTCATATTTATGCCTCTAACAAATGGTGCATTGTTGCACATACTCCCTTCTCTTCTCATCCTGGGCCCACAGAGGGTGTGTTTAATCCTTTGGTATGTAGTTTATACTTTGTATTTCCTCTGGGCCTGCCTCCTTGATGAATGCATTTTTGATAACTGATAATATACTGCTCACCACCTGTATCCATACATCTGCACTGATGTGGATTCCAGCTTTTTCCTTATTTCTCGAACTGAAAGTGCATGCTGATGTGCTTTGCCAGTTCTGCTTCAAAGGTCTAAAGTTGGAAGAATTAGTGTGTTGAATGAAATCTGAGCTAACTTCCTCCTTGGTCCTGTTCAATCTGCCTTGGCAGCCGTCTGCCACTAAGTTATCCGAGCCTTTCCTATAAAGGATCTCAAAATAATTGCCAAGCAACCTTATCATCTATTTCTGCCAGATTGGATTGAGGTTCTTCTGTTGTATGTAGTGTCGTAGGCTGTTATGATATGTATGAATTTGAAATATTCTCCCCACTAGATAATAGTTAGGGGTGCATTTATCTTTCTGAAATTCTTTAGAAATCTTCGGTAATACCATACGAGTCCAAGCAAAGCCCTTAATCCTTTTATTCCTTTGGGTAATTGCCATTCCTTGATGATATAATTCTGTCCTAGTCCATGTGAACCTCTTTGCCAGAGATTGCATGGCCAAGATAAATAATCTGAGTGCTCCCAAACAAACATTTTGAAGTCTTGGCATGCATTTTGTGTTCCATCAACACGCTGAGCACTTTAGTCAACTGCTCCAATTGCTTGTCCATGTCTGCACTATAAACTAGTATATCATCAAAGGATACTAAGACAAACTTACACAAATATGGGCAGATTGGCAGAATACATAATCCATCAATACTTTAAGGGTTGCGGGTACATTAGTTAGTCCAGTTGTCCAAATCGTATAACATTAAATTTATAAAGCCTTCATGAGTTTGAAATGCTGTATGTAGAATGTCTTTAGGAAATATCCTAATTTGATGATACTCTGCCCTTAAATCCAGTTTTGAAAATATGTTTGTGCCTTTCAATTTGTCCAATAATTCTTCTACCATCGGAATGAAGAAATACCTGTAATCATTTGAAGTACATGAAAGTAAGCGTAGGTTGGAGTGGACATAAACTAAATCTTCTGCTCGCTTACTAGTTTGCTTATTTCTCTTGATGTTGTGAATTTGAGAATAAGTGCTCCAATTTCTTTCACAACATGAAGAGGTTGCAGGTTGAGATAATAACTTCAATGCAAGTTGTTGGAGATTTGGTGTCGATGCTCCAAAACATAACCACCAATTAACAGGATCTTCTTCTTCTCTTGCCATTGTAGTTTGTATTGAATCACTTCTTCCACCAGAGAAGCTCGCAAACTCATTATTTATTATCTTCAATCGACGAGAATAAAAAAATAGTTTTTCCAAACATATCTCCCTATTGTTTGATATTTTTGGATCTCGATTAAGAGGAACACGACCAGTACTTCCTGCCAACCATGTTTGCCCATAATATTTGGGATTTAAGAGTGTGCCATACAATGCAAAGGGTTATTGCTTCTATTCCATCTTCTTACTGAAATTTTATACACATGATCGAAAAACTCAGAATCATCAAGTGCAACATTCTTCTTCTCATGTCTAAAAATAATGTTTTGAATTTTTTCGATCATATTATCCCACATATCATAAACTCTATGAAGCATGGACCCTTCTTTATCAACTTCTCTCAGTATCTACCACATAGGCTCTGTAAACTGCAGAAAATATGTAATCTTATCCCACCATTCATCATCTAAAATACATTTTTTAATTTCTTGAGTCTTCACAATGTCATCACTCCGATAAAACTCCCAATCATTGTCAGTCACCGTAAGTGTTAATGCATGTTTCACCTGCTTTGTTTTTCATCATTACAATAATGGATGCAAAACGAGTCTCTGCTACCTTCAGCAATTTCAAATCAGAATGCCTATTAAATATAGCAAGAGCATTGTTGTGATTTACAACAAAATTTCTGATGTTTTTGACATTATGCTCAAGCTCCTCAATCCATGAACACAATTTAACAGTGTTTGTATCATCTTTTGATGGGTTGCTAATACTTTTAAGTGCTAGATTTATACTGTGTGCCACACAATGAGTCCAGAATATGTGATTATACTTGGATCACTTGCCAAATTCATCCCTGCTCATTGGCAAAGTGGAACATTATGAGTAATAATTTGCATAACATTATCTTCACCCACTTCTTTGATGACTTCTATAAATAGCCCTTTTAAATACTCAACATCTTTATACTCCCTAGATGCATCATCACATTTCAAGAAGATTGGTCCATTAAGCGAATAAGCAATAAAATTTATCAGTGGCCGTCTTTGTATATCAGTCCACCGGTTAGAAACAATAGATACTCCATATTGTGTCCATGAAAATTTCTTCTTCTCTAATAATTTTTTGATGTTTGCCTTCTCTTCTGCAAGAATTACTGTTCTCAACTTCTCTGACTCGGGGGTACATAACCAACCAAACTGCAATTATCCAAACCTATAACATCTTTCCAATAAGGACTTTTGGCTACATTAAAAGCAAGTGAACTTGCAAAAAAGAACCTTCCGATCCTTCTATCCATCTCTACACTTCCCATATTTTTGAATGCTTGTGCTAATGTTTTGGTAGCTCCAATCGCCATGTTTGTTTTTCTTTTCTTTGAAGCATCTTCACCTTCTTCAATTGCATGAAGAGGAACAGATAGTTCACTTGACTTGGTTGAAGATTTTTTCATCTCAGCTGCATCTTGTTCTTTTTTGAATACCTTCATCGATTCTTTGCTAACTTTTTCGCATGGTCTAATTTCCATTGCCTTTGATATGCAATAAATGTGCCTTGCAACGTGTATAAGAGCCAGTGAACGTATTATGACAGAAATTGCAAGAAAAAATTATATTCCCACCGCCACCTGGTGCTTTTCCTAGTTTTTTTACACAACGCCAAAGAGGCTGAGATGGATTATTATCCATTTCTAATGCAACGGTATTAACACTACTACTACTGCTTGCCATATTTCCATTTCCACTTGTAGGCATCTTTTATGTTCCTTTATCAGCCATTACAATTTATATCTGAAAAGCAAAAAACTGTAACCGATAAGGCGATAACTGAAAAGCCTGGCAGTTAAAGATACAAATGAATCCAAAACAACATAAGAACCACAAAGACAAGAGTACAAAAGAACATCATAGTAGAAGAAAAGTATAGAAACGCAGACGAAATTGTAGGGTGACAATTGCATATCATAAGAATCACAAATTTGTTACAAATAAAATCATTGGGGCGATTTGGACTGAACAAAACAACCAGAATCGCCCTTTTCTCTGGCTTATTTTGTTCCAACTATATAGAGCAAATAACAATTAGAACACCGAACTCGAAAAGGAAATTAAACGAGGAAAGGAAAACGAAAATGAAAAGATAAAACTAAAAACCAGCTGGATCAAAACACTAAAAGGAATCCAATGTATCATCTGAACCACAAATTAAACCAAAATATATCCTAAAAGGGAACGGCGAGAGAGAGAGAATGGTTACTTGCAGACTCATCAATATCAAAGAAAAACCAAAAACAAAAAATGTAGAATCAAGGAGAAAAACCATCATGGTAACAAAGACAGATTACCAATGCATGCAACAATATCTCATGAGAAAGCCAGGACGAAAGAAAAAAGGACGAAAGAAAAATGAACAGCGGCATGCAAAAAAAAGCTTATACTCTGTTTCTACTTTTTCATGTCACCAAAACGAGAAAACGAGAACAAAGAGAAGCTCCACATCACTCACCAAAAGCGACAATAACAAGAACGTTAGCAGAGAATCGCCTTTGATCGACCCCACAAAATCCAAAACTCAGTACGACCCAAAACTTCTTCTTCTTCTTCCTTCTCTAACACTCTACAAGAACGGAGCTCGATTAAAAATGAAGAAAACAACGTTCGCGGCCTGCCGTCTCTGCTTGCTGTCGCTGCTTGCCATCGCCGCTCGCCATTCGCCGTTCTTCTGTTTTAGTGAGTCTGTCGGTGAAGGGTGAAGACGAAGAAGAACCATCATCGTTTAAGGGTTTCGATAATTTTAATGTGAAAATTGTAAAAAACGTTAAAATTCAAAACCAAACAATTTTGGACTCGGTCAAAGTTGACTGAGTCTGAAAATGGTAAAAAATGACCCGGGGTACGTTGATCGTACCCGTTGCGGTCAACGTTGCACCCGATTCCGCACAATGATGCCCCAAAGACAACATTTCAGACTCATGAGGGCCTTTACGAATTTAGAGTAATGGCTTTTGCCCTTACTAATGCTCCTGCTACATTTCAGGCCTTACCTTGCTTGCACAAGTATGTTTTGGTGTTCTTTGATGATATACTCATTTACGGTAGAAATGACAGATCATGTTAGAAGTGTGCTGGTACTAAGACTCCACAAACTCCAAGCTAAAGCATCCAAATGCTCCTTTGGTATGACCCATGTCACCTATTTGGGCCGTGCGATTACTGGCCAGTAGCATGTATGGAGAGTGATAAGGTAGCTGCCATAACGTATTGACAACCTTCATCCAACCTTAAAGGGATGAGAGCCTTCTTAGGACTGGCTGGATATCACTGTAGGTTTGTGAAGGATTTTGGGAGAATAGCTGCTCCCTTAACTTATATGATTAAGAGAAATATATGGGAATGGAGTGGGGATAGGCTGAGAGCCTTGTTCCAACTGAAAGAAGCTATAATGAAGGCCCCTAGAGACCGATGCATCAGATTTGGATGTGGGGGCAGTTCTAACCCAAGACAAACATCCAATAGCATATTTCAGCAAAGTGATGGGCAAAAATTTTGAGGGTAAGTTAGCATATGAAAGGGAGTTAATTGCTTAATCATGGCTGTTCAAAAGTAGAGACGTTACTTCCTAGAGAGCAAATTTTTGATGCACACTGACCATAGTAGTTTGCGTTGCTGCGTGCTGCAAAAGGTGCTGAACCCCACCCAACAGAAATGAGTCCTCAAACTGCTAGAATACAAGTTCGAAGTCCACCCTATGAGCCCCTTGGTAAAAAGATCAGCTACTTGTTGAGATGTGGCTATATAAGTAGGAACAATCTCGTATTCCTCGACCTTTTGATGAATGAAGTGTTGATCAATCTCTATATGCTTAGTACAATTATGTAGAACATGATTGAAAACAATCTGGATCGCACTTTGGTTGTCACAGAATAAAGATGACTGAGCAATGAAAAGGGAGAGTTTCCCAAGCAGATGACATAACCATGAGGCTTCAGTTGTGCCTGCAGCCATTGCCCTATATTTTGCCTCAATGCTGGATCTGGCAACTGCATGTTGTTTCCTACTATTCCAACAAATAAGTGTAAGATTTTCTAGAAATTTGTGTCTCTCCGGCCTGAAACAAGAGTGATTGAGTAGAGAAGGTAGAAGCTGATGGAAGAGAAGGTGCAGTTGGCGTTAGAGACGCCCTGCAATCCTTAATGGCTTAATC
The DNA here is from genome assembly GCF_008831285.2 of Nymphaea colorata. Lineage (NCBI taxonomy): Eukaryota > Viridiplantae > Streptophyta > Magnoliopsida > Nymphaeales > Nymphaeaceae > Nymphaea > Nymphaea colorata. The sequence goes on along the minus strand of NW_022204507.1, from coordinate 2,087,162 downwards.
ACTGTTATATTAAGATAACCTAATCAGATTACAACAGTTTGTACAAAAATATGTAAAAAATTACAAGTATGCCACCACCTAGTATATTTGGGCGTGTGAATATAAAAGAATTGGATCGGGTCTGGACAGACCCGATCCTAGGCGCACAAACTTAACAGCCCCCCTCAAGTTGTGCATGAGATTTGATCATGCTTAACTTGTTCTTCAATTCCCAAAAGTGTTGTCCTGTGAGTCCTTTGATGAAGAGGTCAGCTACTTGTTCACTGGTGGGTACATAAGTAGGCAAGATCTCGGCTTCTTCAACCTTCTGACGGATGAAGTGTTGATCAATCTCTATGTGTTTGGTGCGATTATGTAGAACGGGGTTGAAGACAATTTTTATCGCACTTTGGTTGTCACATAGTAAGGATGACTGAACAATAGGAAGGCTGAGTTCTCCAAGCAAATGGCGTAACCATGATGCTTCAGCTGTCCCAGCAGCCATTACTCTATATTCTGCCTCAGTGCTTGATCGAGCAACTGCGCGCTGCTTCTTACTGCTCCAACAAATGAGATTAGAATCAAGAAAAAGACAGAAACCTGAAACTGATCGTCGATCATCGGGATCTCCTGCCCAGTCTGCATCGGTATAGGTATAAATGCAATGTCCAAGCGTAACATTGGGGCCTCTTGAGTAGACTAGTCCATCTCCAAGAGTAGCTTTGAGATACCGTAAGATTCGCTTAGTGGCATCCATATGTCCTTCCATGGGTGCATGCATAAATTGAGAGATCTGATTTACAACATATACTATGTCTGGGCGTGTAAAAGTGAGGTATTGTAACGTACCAACAATGTTGCGATAGAATGTAGGATTGGGATATGCAGCAGTTCCATCAGAGGCAGTTAATTTAGTGTTGAGAACACTACGAGTGGTTATGGGTTTGCAATTAATCATGCCTGCCCTGTTCAAAATATCAAGAGTATACTTGTGCTGCGTAAGAGTCAATCTATCATCTGTCCTGTCAAGTTCAACACCCAAGAAGTATCGTAATTCGCTGAGATCCTTCATCTTGAATTCTTGCTTCAACATATCTTTAACATAAGATATATGTGAAGTAGAATTTCCAGTAATAACAATATCATCAACATAGATAAGTAACCAAGTGGTAGCTTCCCCGGTATGGTAGATAAATAAAGAGTGATCGAGAGAGCTTCGAAGAAAACCAACTTGTTGTATATGATGAGAAAACCGATCGAACCATGACCTAGAAGCCTGCTTCAACCCATATAGAGACTTGTGTAACTTACATACCCATTTTTGAGGATCATGTGTAGCATAGCCGGGAGGTTGCTCCATGTATACTTCTTCCTTTAGAATCCTAGGAAGGAAGGCATTTTTGACATCCAACTGATAGAGAGTCCATCCATATGAGACTGCAAGAGAAATAATTACGCGGATCGTTCCCATCTTGATGACCGGACTGAATGTTTCATCATAATCTTCCCCGTATTGCTGAGTGAAGCCTCGCGTCACAAGGCGAGCTTTATATCGATCTATGCTACCATCAGGCTTATATTTCAGTTTGTAAACCCATTTGGAGCCCACAACATTCTTACCATCTGGATGAGGAACAATCTGCCAAGTCTGACACTCATTCAAGGCTGCCATTTCCTCATTCATAGCTTCAACCCAACATTTTTCCTTACTCGCATGTTGATAACATTTTGGTTCCACCTTTTTGCTGACTTCTGTCATAAAAAATTGAAAATCCAAGGAAAATTTGTTATAGCTCACCCATCTATCAATAGGATGTCGTACGCGTTGTGACTTACGTGGAGGTGCAGTAGGGACTGACCGCCGAGAATACACTAGGCCTGAGAAGCGGTTATCTATAGGTGGATCATTGGGCTGAGAGGATGAAGGCAGGTTGTCCAAGAAAGTGGTGCTGTCCAAGGAACTACTGACAAATTTTTCGGGCTCATCAACAACTTGCTCTCTCTGCTCAGGCAACATTTCCATTCCTTGTCTTAAAATTTCAGCATGTAACAAAGTATCATATACCTCATTTTTGTCATTGAGTGTCACAGAAGACGCCTTTGGATCCTATAACCTGCTTTCATAAAAAACAACATGCCGTGAAATATGCACACGCCCAGTTTTAGGATTGTAACATCTATAGCCCTTGTAATTTTCTGCATACCCCATAAATCTGCATAAAACAGCACGATCTTGAAATTTGGTCCTTAAGGAAACATCAATATGCACGTAGCACACACATCCAAAAACACACAATTCCTCATAATCTGGCTGTTCTTGATGTAATAGAAAGAATGGTGATTGATGTAATAGAAAGAATGGTGATTTTCCATCAAGCAAAGCCAATGGCAGTCGGTTTATAACATGGACAGCCGTATGAAAAGCCTCGGTCCACAACGTCATAGGTAAATCTGTGTCATGCATCATGTTGAGCACACTTTCAACGATATGCCTATGTTTCCTTTCAACAATTCCGTTTTGCTGAGGTGTATGCGGGCATGAGATTTGTCTAGTGATCCCATGATTTAGTAAGTACTCAGTAAATTCGTTTGAAATAAATTCACCACCACCATCACATTGAAAATGCACAATATCACTGGAGTATTTATTTCGAACCAAGGCATGAAATTGAATGAACAAGCGGAAAACTTTTGATTTGTGTTTCATGAAATGGATCCAAGTATATCGGGAATATGAATCAATAAAAATGACATAGTATCGACTCCCGGAAGAAGAAGGAATTGGAGCGGGCCCCCAAACATTGGAATATATAGTGTCAAAAACCTTTGAAGCTCTTTTATTGATTAATTGAAAAGGAAGGGCATGACTCTTACAGATGTGACAACTCGAGCACATGCTGGACTCACTAACTGAATTCAGATTGGACTTATCTAAGAGTTCGTCTGCAACATGACTCCGAACAAAAGACTGACTACAATGAGCTAATCGACCGTGCCAAATGGACGACTTATTATACTCTGCGACATTAACTTCACTATGTCTCGGAGATGAATCTGAAAGGTAAGGTTTTGACATCTTTGGAGCTTCTTCAAGGACATACATATCTCCTTTGTGAGTGCCCTCAGCGAATGTCTTCTTGGTTCGAGCATCCTTGACATAAACAGAAGATGGTGTGAATTCAACAGAGGAATGAGTATCATCAATAAGTTTGGGCACTGAGATAATATTTTTCTTGACATTTGGAACAACAAGGACATTCTTTAATGGTATGGAAGAACGACCCATAGATATTTGTGCATTTCCAATGTGCGATATTGTGTGATGGGAACCATCTCTCGTGACAACTGAGCCTTGATCTAAATAAGGGAAAACACTAGAGAGATTACGTGTGTCACCAGTAACATGGGCTGTTGCTCCAGAGTCCACATACCATTCTCCTTGCTCATTTTGTTTCAACTGGAGTTTAGATAGGGCTGTCATTAAAAGCTGCTGCACGTCTGCTGAAATATTTGATGTCACATTTGAGCCGGATGATGATGAAGCTGACCCTGTTGCTGCCTTGTTCTCACGCCTGATCTGGTTATTTTTGTTCTGACCGTTGTGCCAACGTTCTGATTTTACATGCCCTCTTTTGTTGCAATAGAAGCAAGTAGGAACCCTTCTAGGCGTGGTAGATGTAGTATTCATGCCTGGTGGTTTTGGGAGAATACCGCTTCCCATTCCTGCCTGAGGAGTCCAAGGACGGGTGCGATTCCCTTGCACGTTGCGTGTCCCTTTAATCAGTACATTGTGGCTGTTGGAAGAAATCAAGTTCTGTCGCTGTACACGACTAGCTTCGTGCTGAAATAACTTGGCCTCCAGATCTTCAAAGGATGGGAGGACAGGTAGAACTTCCAAAGCTATGCAAAATATGTCAAAATCTATTCCCAGTCCACTTAAAGCTTGCTGCACCTTGTCCTTGTCGCTGACCGGATGTCCAATAACAGCAAGCTGGTCGCTTACATTTTTTTATTTCATTCAAATATTCCAAAACTATACGCGTCTTGCGCTTGATGTCCTGAAACTGCCTTTTTAATTGTAGAAATCGTGCTTCCGATACTTGAGAGTACGTCGTGGCAAGCATAGACCACAACTCTAGAGCTGTTAAATCATCATCAACGCCTCCCAATACTTCCTCTGACAGAGTAGAAGTAATGTAGGCAACAAGGGACTGGTCGTGAGCCAGCCAAACTTCATACTGAGGGTTGTTTTCAGTAAGAGTTTCATATTCAAATCTGATCTCAGTCCCAGCCGGCGTCCCATCAGCTTGATCTGCTACTACAGTCCTCTTCACTTCACGGTCGATGTACTTTGGAGGCGCTGGAGTGGTGCCATCGATATGTCCATAGAGTCAATGGCTCTTAATAAATGGGACTATTTGACGTTTCCAAGTCATATGGTTGTTGTGATTCAGTTTTTGGGAGATAAGTTGGGAGAGGAAACTGGAGGATAAGAGAGGAATTTCGCTGGTCCATGGCTGAATAACGAGAACAAAAATCGAAGAGGAATAATGAAACGGGTTTGGTTTGGAGTTTGGACAGAACTAGGGCAAGAAGGATTAGAGGATTATGTGATGTAGAAATTAAATGGAACACAATTAGGGTAGATAACACAGAGGTAAAATTTAGGGGAAGTACCGGAATTAGGGAAAATCACGCCAGAAATAGGATTTAGGGCAAATCATGCCAGAAATAGGATTTAGGTCAAATCACGCCAGGACTGAATCCACTTACCGAAGGACGATGCTGAACCTGTCTCTGATACCATGCAAGATTTTCCAGAAATCTGTGTCTCTCCAGCCTGAAACAAGAGTGATTGAGTAGAGAAGGTAGAAGCCGATGGAAGAGAAGGTGCAGTTGGCGTTAGAGACGCCCTGCAATCCTTAATCACTGTTATATTAAGATAACTAATCAGATTACAATAGTTTGTACAAAAATATGTAAAAAATTACAAGTATGCCACCGCCTAGTATATTGGGGCGTGTGGATATAAAAGAATTGGATCGGGTCTGGACAGACCCGATCCTAGGCGCACAAACTTCACAATAAGATTGGAATCAAGGAAGAAATAATAACCTGAAACTGATCGTCTATCGTCTGGATCACCTGCCCAGTCTGCATCAGTGTAGATGGAAATGTTATGTGCATTCAAAATAGTTGACTATCTTGTGTAAATGAGTCCATCCCCAAGAGTAGCCTTGAGGTAACGCAAAATGCGTTTGGTCGTATCCATATGCCCTTCTGTGGGTGCATGCATAAACTGAGATACTTGATTCACTGCATACACTATGTTTAGACGTGTAAAGGTGAGATATTGCAGCATGCCAACTATACTTCGATAGAAACTAGGATTTGAGTTTGCATCAGTCCCATCAGATGCATTCAATTTTGTGTTGAGAACACTAGGAGTATTTATGGGCTTACAATTTGTCATACCTGCTCTATCCAAAATATCAAGAGTATATTTATGTTACATAAGAGTTAATGTGTCACATTTTCTGTCAAGCTCAACACCCAAGAAATATCGTAGTTCGCCGAGGTCCTTCATCTTGAATTCTTGTTTCAATACCTCCTTAACATGAGATATATGACATGAAGAATTTCCAGTAAGAACTATGTCATCTACATATATGAGTAGCCAAGTGGTAACTTCACCTGCATGATATATGAATAAGGAATGATCAAGTGAACTTCGGAGAAAACCAACCTGCTGTATATGAAGAGAAAATCTAGCGAACCATGAGCGAGATGCTTGCTTAAGCCCATACAATGATTTTTATAGTTTGCACACCCATTGAGTTGGATCATTGGTAGCATTACCTGGGAATTGTTCAATGTATACCTCTTCCTTTAGAAAGTCATGAAGGAAAGCATTTTTAAAATTCAACTGATATAAAGTCCATCCATGTGAGACTGCAAGAGAGATGATAACACAGATCGTTCCCATCTTGATGACTGGACTGAAAGTTTCATCATAATCTTCCTCATACTTCTGAGTGAAGCCTCTAGCCACAAGACGAGCCTTATATCTATCAATGTTGCCATCGGGTTTGTATTTGAGTTTGTAAACCCATTTTAAGCCCACTACATTCTTACCATGTGGACGAGGAACAATCTCCCAAGTTTGACATTCATTCAAGGCAGCCATTTCTTTGTTCATGGCCTCGACCCAATATTTGCTTTTGCATGCATGCTCATAGCATTTTGGCTCCACCTTTTTGTTCTATTCTGTTATAAAAGACTGAAAATCCAAAGAGAAATTATCATGACTTACCCATCTATCAATAGGGTGCCACACACGTTTTGATCTACGTGGACAAGCAAGGACAGTTTCTGGAGCAGTTGCTGAAACTGATCGTCGAGTATACACTACTCCTAAAAACCGAGTAGGTGAAGACATGTTGTTGGTCTGAGTAGATGAAGGTGTGCACGATATTACTAGAGTAAATACTCAGTAAAATCATTTGAAATGAACTCACCACCACCATCACATTGGAAATGCACGATATTACTAGAGTATTTGTTTTGGACCAAGACATGGAATTGAGTGAACAAGCGGAAAACCTCTTATTTGATTTTCATGAAGTGAATCCAAGTGTAACGAGAATAAGAATCAATAAAAACAAGATAATATCTACTCCCGAAAGAAGAAGAAATAGGAGCAGACCCCCAAACATCAGAATATATGGTATCAAATAACTTCGAAGCTCGCTTATTTATTGACTGAAAAGGGAGAGCATGACTCTTACAAATATGGCAGCTTGAGCACATGCTAGACTCATTTACTGGACTTAGACTAGACTTTTGTAATAGTCCGTCTGCAACAAGACTTTGAATGAAAGACTGACTACAATGTGCTAAACGACCATGCCAAATGGATGGCTCATCATACTCTGCTATATTGACTTCACTATGACTGGGAAAAGATGAATCTGAAACACAAGACTTGGACACCTTTGGAGGTTCTTCAATGACGTACATGTCTCCTTTGCGAACACCCTCAACGAATGTCTTCTTAGTTTGAGCATCCTTGACATAAACAGAAGGAGTAAAATCAACAGAGGAATGAATATCATCAATAAGCTTTGACACAAAAATGATATTTTTCTTGACGTTTGGAACAACAAGAACATTCTTTAAAGGAAAGGAGGAATGAGCCATGGATATGTGTGCATTTCCAATATGTGATATTTTGTGATGAGAACCATCTCCTGTGACAACTGAGCCTTTTAAATAAGGGAGAGCACTAGAAAGCTTACTTGCGTCACCGGTCACATGGGCTGCAGCACCAGAATCCACATACCATTGTTCTTCTTCATCTTGCTTAAGATTGACTTTAGACAAGGCTGTCATTAAAATCTGTTGCACATCAGAAGGAATGTTCGATGCTACAATCGTGTTCGATACAGTTGACCCTGCTGCCTTATTGTCACGTCTGACTTGTTTCCCTTGTTTCGAGGGTTATACCAACATTCTGACTTCACATGACCTCTCTTATTGCAATAAAAGCAAGTAGTATCCTTCTTGGTACATTTGCCTGAGCATTTGTATTTAGCGTTGGAAGAATACATTTCCCCATGCCTGCCTGTGAGTTCCAAACCCTATCACGGCTTCCTTGCAAAGCATGGGTCCTGGTGACTAACACATTGTGACTGCCAGAAGGAAATAATTCTTGTCGTTGTACACGACTTGCTTCATGTTTAATCAATTTTGCTTTCAGGTCTTCAAAAGAGGGAAGAACAGGTAATACCTTTAAAGCAGTGCAGAAAACATCAAAATCTGACCCCAAACCACTCAAAGTCTGCTGTACCTTGTTCTTGTCACTGACTGGGTGCCCGATGATTGCAAGTTGGTCACTGACATTTTTGATTTCATGTATATATTCCAAAACTGAACGTGTTCCTAGCTTGATATCCTGAAATTGCCTCTTGAGTTGTAGAAATCTCGCTTCTGATACTTGAGAATACGTGGTAGCTTGTACATTCCACAACTGAAAGATCATCATCAACACCCGCCAGAAGAAGACTTCTTCTGATAAATGGAGGTGATATATGCTACAAGGGATTGATCATGTGCCATCCACGTTCATATTCGGGATTAATTTCAGCAACGGTTTCTTGAATTTGCCTTGCAGCATTCTTTACCTTTCGCTTGATCCATTCGGGTGGCGCAGGTGTGGTGCCATTGAGATGCCCATAGAGACGGTAACTCTTGATGAAATGGACTATTTGACGTTTTCAAGTCAAATAGTTGGTGTAATTCAACTGTTGGGAAATGAGTTGAGAGAGGAAACTGGACAACAATATGGAAGAATTGCGGTTGTGATGGTCCATGGTGGATTTTGAGGCTAAACGTATAAGGATGAAGACTTATGGTAGGTACTGGGTCACGATAGCAACCAAAAAAAACAGCGAATTTTGGATTAGGGCAGAGATCAAGGATTTTAGGGTTAGGTCAAAGATTTTAGGGTTAGGGCAGAAAAACAGAAATTAGGGCATGGATTTTAGGGTAGGGCAGAGATCAAGGATTTTAGGGTTAGGTCAAAGATTTTAGGGTTAGGGCAGAAAAACAAAAATTAGGGCAGAGAATCTTACCGGACAATTTCAGTGGCAACAACCTTGCTCTGATACCATGTAAGATTTTGAGATATAATGCCAAACCACTGGATGGAATCTTTTGTAGATGCAAGAGGAGAAGAAGAAGAAGAGGTGACTGCACGTGCAATAGAGAGAGGGAAAAGAAAAGAGGGCAGCAACCGTGGCCCTTCCTCCTTGTCTTTGATATAACCTAATTTATGTTACAAGTAAATACAAAAAACAACAAGTATTTACAGGTATGCCACCGCCCATTATGTTTTGGTGTGTAGGTAAGATGGATTGGGTCTAGGCAGACCTGATCCAATTCGTACAACCTTAACAACTAGGACTGTGTTTTTATACCCCTCAATCTAGTTTAGTGAGTTAATTGCCGTTTCAGTTCCACAATACCATAGAAGCATGGCATCAAGGTGTGGAGGGAACATATCAAAGAACCAAACATACCTTCTTCTGTTCGGGTCTGAAAAGAGTTGCAAGAGTGTATGTCAAGAGCTGTCCCACATGCCAAAGGCACAAGTATGAAACCCTCAAGCCTGCTGGCCTACTGCAGCTTTTACCAATTCCCTCTTGCATTTGGGAGGGTATCTCGCTGGACTTTATTCATAGTCACAAAAACATGATATTTTTTTGGAAAAACATGTAAAAAACCCAAAATTTTGACTTGCCGCAGAAAAACAAAAAAAAAACATTTTTTTTTTCAAAAATACAGTCGAAATGAAAAAAACATGTTTAAACGCATTTTTTTGCATCTTTTTTGATGTGTTTTTTTTTTGGACAAACAGTGGCATCATTTGTAATTTTTAAAAAAATTAATGGTAGATGCAGAATAAATGTAATAAAAATTGAAAGTTAAAAGTTAAAAAGCCTGCATCAACAAATAGGAAATCAGTCGACGAAGAAAGGGGAAAAACTCATCGGCATTTTAGGTTTTGTAAATTTCTGACTTCCGACGAGTTTCTCCCTTGGGTGATTTCCGGTGAGCGGTAGCGTCAACGGTGGTACTTGCCGACGGAAAGGTGCATTTTCCAGCACCCAGCAGACCTCCGATTGCGAAAAGCAGCCACAGCGGCCGGATTTGATTACAAACGATGGATTTTTCACTGTATTTGTGTTGGATTTTTTAGTTTATTGTGCATTGGCTTTTTGTTGGTTGTTTTGGTCTTTTTATGCTATGCATTCTGTCTGTTAGAAACTCTGCCCGTTAGAAACTGAGCTATGCATTCTGTCCATTAGAAACTTTTTAGTTTTTGTTTTTGGATTTTCTGTGCCTTGGAATAGTTAATGCGTTATGTTTATTTCTGATTTTTTCATTTCTGTGGAATCCATATTTTGTGCATAGCCCTTCGGCTGAAGACTGATTTTTTAGTTCGACGTTTCAATTCTATAGAAGGGGTTAATATACGATAACTCTATAACTTAATAATAGTTAATATTTCATACTTTATAGACGTGATTCAATGTTTGGTGAATAAATATTATGTTGTTGTGCATAGCTATTCAGATAAGGCCTCATTTTCTTGTCTTTGTTTTACTTTTATGATTTTATCATTTATGAATTATGATTTTTTTTAAGATGAAATGAGATTTATGGTGTTACGTTATGTACTTTTTTTAATGTTATCTTATTAGTTTCTCATTTATCTTTTCCTCATTTTAGGATTTTTTTAATTTTTTTTTAAATTCATTTATCCGATATCTAGGCATAGTTTGCAATCCATTTTATAATTATTCTCATTACCCCTCGTGGGCAAATGACCCCACAACAAAGGAATTGTACGATTCGTATTTTTCATATAGAAATCTCTGATCAACGATAGAACAAGGTCCATTTTGCATCATATCTAACTGATTCCTTTGTTCGGACTGAAGAAGCAATGTCACTCGATCATTATCAAATTGACTGCATTCTGTCCGTGAGTATCCCAAAGCATAAAGAATGAGTAAGATTTTGAATGGTTTGTTTATATACAAAGTGACATTACAATCTTCTTTATGTTGTCAGATTAAATCAGTTCGTCACTCATTCAGTGAATGATAAATCACTACAAGTGAAGGAGATACAGGGTTTAAATAATGAAAGATCCAATATTTCAAAATTGTTTTTCCTATTTTTTTCCTTTTTTTTCAAGCTCTACCCGAAAAAAACCTCGCCGTTTAAAACTCCGAAATATTTTTTGTGACTATGATGTCTTTATTTAGACTGGGCATCGGGCCGGCGCAACCCGATAAGAGTCGGGCCGGGTCACAGCTCGTAACTGCAGCCCAAGCCCGGTCTGACACCTGAAATTCGAGCGTGCCTGGCCTGGCCCGTTAAAATGAAAAATATGTTTTTAAATATAAAACAATACATAAGTATAATTAATCATAATAAAATATATATCATAATATCATTATAAAAATAAAAATAATACTAAAAAAACATATAGGGCCGAATCAGACCCCGTTGGGCCAACCTGGGTCCCGTCAGACCAACCTGTGATCTCTTGTGGACAGTCTTTCAGCTAAAATGCATGGAAAACAGGGTGTATCACATTCCCCTCTGGCAGCTGCAGTTCATAGGTCAGTGGCCCTATCCTGCGTATTACTTTGTATGGCCTTACTTAATGGTTGAGAGTTTGTTAGGTCCTGTTGGGGAGTTGAGTGCTGCTGTTTTGTGCAGCCTGTGTAAGTATACCCAGGAGTTCACCTCATGTTGCTGATTACGATGCCTGTGATTGTATTGGATGATCATTCTGTTTCAGGCCTGTTCCAAGTGGTGCTTCAAGTCTTGCAAAATGGCATCTCGGCAGCAAAGATGAAGGTCCACTGATGCTTCCTTGGCAGTGTCAGGTTGATATCGTCTGATATCGGGTGGGAGCCTTCCATAAACAGCTTCAAACGGTGTCAACCTGAGAATTATATGCTTGCTCAGCCCACGACAAATAGTCAGATCAAACTTTTGGTTGTTGCCCTGCAAAGCATTGAAGATATGTCTCTAAGTATCGATTAATCACCTCCGTTTGCCTGTCCGTCTGCGGATGATATGCTGTGCTCATCTGCAACCTGGTTCCTTGCAATTGGAAGTACTCCTTCCAGAAGGTGTTCAGAAATAAAGGATCTTGGCCACTGGTTATGGACCTGGGCATTTCATGGAGTCTGCCCATGCTGTCTTGGAATGTTTTAGCAATAGATTTGGCTGAAAGGGTGAGCAAAAGCAATGAAATGGGCATATTTCGACAGTCTATCTACAACTACTAGAATGACTGATTTTCCATGGGAGGATGGCAGACCTTCGACGAAGTCCATGGAAATATTTTCCCACACCATCTCCGGTATGGGCAGAGGCTGCAGGAAGCCGGCTGGTCTCATGGTTTCATACTTATTGCGCTGGCATGTATCACAGTTTTTAATGAAGTCCTGAATATTTTTCTTCAGGCCTGGCCAGAAAGGTGTCTTGCATTCTTCGGTAGGTTCCCTCCACCCCGTCGTGCCCTGCCACCTTGGAATTATGATAATGGGTCATAAGCACCTGCAGTAGCTCCATCTCAGGTGGAATGAAGATACGTCATTGGAAATACAGGTAGGGGTCCTCCCAATGATATACCCATAGCACCTTAGGGGATCATTCCTCAAACATTCCCTAATCTCTTGCACTGATTGGGCATTTTGGTGGCTTTGTCGAATCTGGTTCCACAGCTCGACTTGAATATGAGACAACGTTAAGAGGGCAGACGTTGGCATGGCTGTGGTAGTGGTAGTGTAAGTGGCAGTAGCAGTGGCAGCCCGGGACAGGCCATCTGCTGCTGAATTCTCCTTTCCTCTTTGGTATTGTATCTCGAAATCGAATCCCATGAGCTTCAAGACCCACTTCTGCAGGTAGCTGATAAATTCTGTTGCTGTAAACAATATCTCAGGTTACTATGGTCAGTAAGAACAGTAAAGCGTCTGCCCATCAGAAAATGTTTCCACTTGGTACTAGCCAACACGATGGCTATCAATTCGCTCTCATATGCTGACCTTGCGGTGAATGCTACCCCCATGGCCTTGCTGAAAAACGCGATGGGGTTCTGATCCTGATTGAGAACAGCGCCCACCCCCATGTCTAATGCATCAGATTCCACGATGAATGGCGCTTGAAAATTTTGGCATCATGAGGACTGGCGCAGACGTTACTGCCCCTTTTATTGCAGTGAAGGCATCTTCGGCTTGCCGTGTCCATAGGAATTTTCCTCTCTTTGTCAGTGCTGTTAGGGGTGCCGCTGGCATCCAATACCCCTTCACGAACTTGTAGTATCCAGCAAGTCCTAAAAAGGTCCTCAACTCTCAAACAGTTGTAGAAGTCCTCCTATCTCTCACCTTTGAAATCTTCTCCTCCATTCTCACCTGCCTGCAACTAATCATATGCCCCAAGTAGGCTATTATGTTGCCCTGAATGAACAGTTAGACAACTTTTCCCTGAGTTGATGCTGGTGCAGTAGAGACAGCAACCTCTTTAGATGTTCTACATGGTCCTCTTCATTCCTGCTATATATGAGTATGTCGTCAAAAAAAAAAAAATACTAACACATACCTGCGTAGGAGTGGGGTGGGGGGGGGGGGGGGAGGGGGGAATATGTCATTCATGATTGATTGAAAAGTTGCTGGTGCGTTGGTCAGGCCAAAGGGCATGACCCTGAATTCATAGTGTCCATCATTAGTATGGCAGGCTGTTTTTGGGACATCATCCGGAGCTACCCTGATTTGATGACAGTCTGCGTGCGTAAATCCAGTCTTGAAAAATTAGCAGCTCCATGCAGTTCGTCCAAGAGATCGATGATAATAGGGATTGGAAACCTGTCTTTGATCGGTACTGCATTTAGGGCATGGTAATCCAATGCAGAACCACCAGTTTCCATCCTTTTTTCTGAACCAACGAGGTGAGTGAGGCAAATGAGCTATGGCTAGGTTGAATGATACCCTGCTCCAACATCTCCTGCACTAATTCTTCCAGTGCTTGTCATTGTGTTCGGCTGTAGCAATGTGGTTTCAACCTGATTGCTTCAATGCCTTGCTGCAAGATGATACGTGGTCACTCGCACGGGGGGGAGGCAGGCCAGTAGGAGCAGCGAAGATCTCCATGTAATCGTGTATCAATTTCTGCAGCCTTGAAGGGTTGATTTTCGCTCTGTGAAGCCACTCCTCTCCGGTTCTCCTATCCGACTCGATTGCCTTCATTAACAAGAATGAAGCTGCTGACTACTTCATAATCTTGAGTGCAGATTCCTCAACCACTGGATTCTTGGCCTTAGCCTGTAATGTAAATGGTCCTTGTTCCCTCTTCTTGAAGTGAATTTTCATCCCAATAAAGTCCTAGACCACCTCTCCTAGACCTCGTAGCCAGTATATACCCAACACCAGGTCTGCTCCAGCCATCGCCAATGTGAAGAGGGTTACGGTAAACCTGTGTCCTTGAATTTTCAGTATTTCTTTACTACACTTCAGCGTGCTTCCATCTCCTACCACCACATCGAATGCTGGTTGTCTCTATACCACTCAGCCCAGCAGCTTCGTTGATTTCTCAGAGATGAAGTTTATGGATGGATCCCATATCCACCAGCACATTCATTGTTTGCCCACACAGTCGCCCCTCTACCCTCATTAATTGAGGCACCTCATCCCCCATCAAGGCATGCCAGAAGATCTCAGGCGATCCATCTAGCGTCGTTTTCCTGTTTGCCTCTTCCTCCTATAGCGTTTCTTCTTCATCTTCCATTGCATCCCCTTGTTCGACCAAATACATATGAAGTCATCCGCATGTGTGCCCAAGCGCCTAGGGTTTGTCGCAATGGAAACAAACTCCCTTTCGGCGCTTCTCCTTGATCTGCTCCGGCGTAAGATGCCTGACCATTGATTTAGAAACAGGGGATGAGCTAGAACACAACAATGCTTGGTGATTTACGAATCTTTCTTGGAGTGGAGATTGATAGGCACAATGATCGTCTCACATTGACACAACAAAAATACACGTTGGATCTATTGGAAAGACAGGTATGTCTAATTGTAAGCATGTTGGAATCAAAGACTAAGTGCTCAGGACGAGAAGTTATATGAAGATTCTACACAATATCAAAGCATTGCTGGGGCACTCCAATATCTTCCATTCACTAGACCAAATAATATTTATGCTGTGAATCAAGTATCTCAATTTATGCATGCATCTAGAGATACTCACATGGATTCTATCAAAAGAATATTAAGATATCTAAAAGGGACAACAGGAGATGCCTTAGCTTATGGTAAGAGTGGAAATATAACTGTTGGACATCAACTTATGGCATTCATAGATGCAGATTGGGCTGAGATCCCGATCAAAGAAAGTCTATTTCTAGTTTTTGTATTTTCATTGGACGTAACCTTGTGTCTTTGGAGTTGTCGAAAGCAAAAAACAATGGCAAGATTCAGCACTGAAGCTGAATACAGATGTATGGCTGCGGTACTGTTGAAGTTACATGGTTAGACATTTGCTAGAGGACATTGGAGAAAAGATTAAAATATCAATGTTAATGTGCGATAATCAAAGCGCTATTAACATTGATTTTATTCCCATACAACATGGTCGAACAAAGCACATTGAGATTGATCAACATTTTATTAAACAAAAAGTGGAAGACAAGGAGATTCAGCCTATTTATGTTCGTACAGATGAACAAGTCGCAGACTTATTTACAAAAAGACTAACAAATCAACGATTTTAATTTCTAAAAAGCAAGTTGTACATGGTGCAAAACCATGTACAACTTGAGGGAGGATGATAAGATGTTGGATCTAGTCTCATCCATATCTAACATCTTATCATCCTCCCTCAAGTTGTATATGGTTTGGCACCATGTCTAACTATATCTGATCACATTTATCTAGGTAGGGTCATGATTGTAATTTTTGTAATTGTTTCATTCGAGACTCTAGATTATTGTGTTTGCTTCATTCTAGACTCTAGATTATTGTGATTGCTTCATTCTGGATTCTTGTAAATTGTGTAGAAGGATCATTATATAAATGGGTTGCGTGAGACTCTAAGCACTCACCTCCCTTCCTCATTTCTTTTTCTTGTTCTCTCTTAACCTTTCCTTTGCTGAAACTAATCGTGGGTTATAGTTCGATACTCAAAATCTTATAGTGGAGGCCATGGCTCAATATTCAGCTTCGTTAGAAGAAAGAGAAATATTATGTTGCTTTTTGCACTTCCATGGGATGAGTGATTCCCCTAAAAAAATGCAAAATCAAGTGGTTGAGCTTTTGTCATTTGGATCTCCTCCCCAATCAGCATCAGTATAAACAATTAAGTTTAGAGAGGAAGAAGAAGCCATAAATACTCTCTTATTTATTGTCCCTTTGATGTATCTAATGATGGGAAGAATAACTCTCTTATGAACGGTTGACGGAGCATGTTGAAATTGATTTACTGTATGAACCACATGAGCAATATCGGGGCAGGTGATGCTGAGATACATTAAAGATCCCACAAGCTATCGGTAAGGAGTAGGATTTGTAAGAGGAACTCCATCATTAATCTTCATTTTGCTTCCTATTGCTTTAGGAGTTTCCGTAATTTTATCATATGTTATACCTGACTTAACAATAATATCTACAGTAAACTTAGTTTGTGATAAAAAATAGCCTCTAGTGGAATATGTAACCTCAATTCTCAAAAAGTACGTTGGGAAACCCAAATCTTTCATTTCAATGTTTTTTTTTATAGTAGGTTCTTACATTTTTTAATTCCTTCTTTGTCTCTACTTGTAATGATCATGTCATCAACATATAGTAGGAGGATTATGATACCTGCAGTAGTATTCTTGACAAACAAGACAGTGTCAATCAAACATGAATGGAATCCATAGTTAGAGATAACAGAGTTAAATCAATCAAACCAAGCTTTAGGGGCTTGTTTGATACCATATAGAGCCTTCTTAAGTCTTCAAACTTTTCCTTGTGGAAGTCGCAAACCTCGTGGTGCATCCATGTAAACTTCTTCTGTAAGATCTCCATTTAAGAATGCATTTTTAACATTCATTTGATAATTGTTCCAGTTTCTAATAGATGCTAATGCAATAAGAGTCCTAACAGTAGTCATTCTAGCTACATGAACAAATGTCTCTTCATA
Source organism: Nymphaea colorata (assembly GCF_008831285.2). Lineage (NCBI taxonomy): Eukaryota > Viridiplantae > Streptophyta > Magnoliopsida > Nymphaeales > Nymphaeaceae > Nymphaea > Nymphaea colorata. Next base: position 2,070,425 of record NW_022204507.1, on the reverse strand, counting down.
GTCAATTTCATATTCTTGAGTATATCCCTTAGCAACAAGCCTAACTTTTTATCTTTCTAAAGATCCATCACTTTTTGTTTTTACTTTTTATACTCATTTGCATCTAATTGTATTTTTTCTTATAGGTAAATCTTGTATTTCCCATGTTTGAGCTTTCCTCAAGGCATTTAATTCTTGTAACATAGCATTCTTCTACTTAATATAATTTGAGGCTTCACTAAATGTAGATGGTTTAAACTTTAAAGTGAGAGTGAATGGCAATGATTCTAGCTCTATATGTTGGGGTTAATGTTTCAAATGACACAAACCTATTGGGTTGCCTTCTTCTCAGATTTTCTTCATTTGAAGTAAATTCTTGTGGAATTGAAGATCAAGAGTTTCATGGTGTTCTTCTTCACCTATGTTTTGTTGCCAGTTTCTTCTATGATATGTAATTATGTCTTTGGATACTCCATCATCATTTCTATCATTAATATTACTATCGTCAATATCATCATACATTTCATCATCAAGTTGGGAGAGATACTTGAATAGAAAAGAATAATCATTGTTGTTTTGTGGTTCTCTACATTTTTCAAATCCATTTTCTTCATTAAATTTTATATTTCTTGAAACTATGATTTTGTCTTTGATTGGGTCATAGCATTTATAGCCTTTTTGTTTCTCAGATAATCAATAAAGGTTCAATAACCTTTGTGAACTCAGATTGTAAGTCTTGTCATTTAAAGCATAATATTTGTATCCAAAAATTCAAAGTCGATTGAAATCAAGCTCACATTTAAATAATTTTTCAAAAGGAGTCGTATTCTTTAAAACTTTTGAAGGCATTCTATTTATGAGATAAACCGAGGCAAGGGCTGCAGCCCAAAAGTTTGTAGGTATATTTTTCCCAATAAGTAAGGTTCTTGTTGTTTGTACCATGTGTCTATGTTTTCTTTCAAAAAGTCCATTTTGTTGAGTGATTTTTGATGAACTATTCCATAGTTTTTCAAATAACTTTTAAATTCATTTGAAATATATTCACCTCTGGAATCGGTTCTTAGGATTTTTAATTTAGCATCAAATTGTGCCAAGTTGTGCAAATTTTTGAATGAACAAGCTCAAAGCGCATAGAAGTAAAGAAACTTCTTTGTCCAGAAGATAAGGATTTCATTTTCCTATGTATATAATTATTACATTTAAAATTCTCAATACAAAAATCCTTGGTAAAAGTCATCAAAGATAATTTTTTAATGTTTGGATGCTCTAATATTTGATGCCAAACATTGATGTCAACATTTTTGACGTGGTTACAAAAGTTTTCTTTGGGAATAAATAAATTGTTCATGTAGTGAAGATCTCCCTTTCTAAAACCTACTCCAATCAGTCTATCGGTTTGGTGATCCTACACAAAATATTTACTTGGTGAGAAAAACTATATCAAAACAATGACTTGAAATTTGAGAGACAAAAAGTAAGTTAAGATTAAGTTTAGGAACATAACTAACTTTTGGTATGAAGAATTTTTGTTTTTCTCCAAATTCTTTTTCAAAATTTTCAACTCATTGAACATTCAAAGTCATTCCATCGGCGGTAAATACATTTGATTCCTTTTTTGCTTGTTCATACTTGGTCAAAAAGGATATATTAGGTGTCATATGAAATGAAGCACCAGAATCTAAAAGCCAAGGGACCATACCAGAAGTGTTGGAGGTGGATGTCGTTGTTGCTAGAACTCCGAAATTTGACTCCTTTATCATAGGTTGAAGAGCCGTCATAATTTGGTTCAACATTGAGGAGATTGACGCAAGATCACATCCTTCATTTTGAATATTTGCAACTTTCTTGAGAGCTTGATCAAATTCTCTAGGGTTGCCCACCTTGAGAATGTAAGCCTCCTCTATGAAAATTTCCTCCATAATTTTGTGATCGTCCTTCATTGTTGTTCCCCTTCAATTTTGGGCAATTAGGTCTTATGTGACCCAGTTCATGAAAAAAATGACAAACCTTCCTTTATTTTGATTTTTAAAATGAGGGGGTCTATAAGTTCTAATGTTGTTTTCAGGTTTAGAAGCGGCTATAACTTTGTCTTCTTGTTTGGAAATGAAAATACTATTCATTTCTTCTTTGGATAAATTCATTCTAGTCTCTTCTCCACTTAATTGGGTAAGAAGTTCATGAATAAGTGGAGAAGAAGTCAAGGACAATAGGTCTGATCTTATTTGTCCAAATTCGGGTCTTAGCCCTTGAAGAAAATTAAAAAAATCTAAATTCATCAACTTTATCTCTTCTAATCGCGTGACATTTGCAAACCTTTTCTAGTTTAGGGCTAAGTTGATCTAACTCATTCCAAACACTAGAGATTTTCATAAAGTAATCTCTTACATTTTTCTCTCCTCGTTTGATATTTTGAGTTTTTAAATCAATAGATACTTCCGGACCATGTCTTTTTGGGTAAACATTCCTTTGAGGTATTCTCATACCTCACTTGCCCTCTCATAGTACATGAGGTTTTGGGCAATTATAGGTTCGATGCTTTCATAAATCCATTCTTTAATTCTTCAGTTCTTGATTTCCCTCATTTAGTTTCTTATAATATTCATTAATAGCATTTTGTCTTTCTACTTTATCCAATTCTTTCTCAATCTCATTTTCTAGTTTAGCTAACTTGAGAGAAGGAGGAATGGACATACCCCTTATGAAGCTCCATAAGCATTTTCCTTTGATGTGTATTTCCAAACTTTAGCCCATAACGTATAGTTAGTTCCATCGAGCTTGTATGAAGCATGAAAGCTCCCTCCTTCGATCGAAATTTTGGAATCCTCCATGAAAGCTGCTATAGAGGACTAAGTAATACTTTGGACGTTTCACCGAACAGTTGGTGGATGATGATTAGCTGATTTCTTCACATTTAGAGAAATCAGTTTCAAAAACTGAGGCTAGAATAGCTTCAGACCATATTCTGCCTAGAATTGGATGTATACTTTGGAGTGCAGCAGTAAACCAAGATCAAAACAGCTGAATGTTGAGGTGCTGTTTAGGATGAATATCCTTTCTCAGAGGTGCAGCAGAAAGGAATAGAAGATAACTTAACTTAGAAGCAGGCAGTCTTTGAGAAGATTTCACATACAGGTGGTGCGCAACGTGAGAATGATAGCGACGAAGAGGTAGAAGTCTGATGATTCAGTCTTCAGAAATAGAAGCAGCAACCCAACTTTAGAAATCCTATGAAGAATCAGCCCAACAGGGCTATGATACCATGAAAATGTGACTTCAACAGTCACTAAGCAGAAAATAGGCACCAAGGCCAAGTGGGAGAATAAGGATCCTTTAGTCAATTACTAGAAAACTGCTGTTCATAACAGCCTTCTTTGTACAATGAATAGTGAGATTTTTATACAAGAGAAGAAGGGGAAGCCTAGAGAGAACTAGCCATTGGACTAGTTCCAATTATATACATTAAAAAAAAAAAAAAACTTAAAAAAATCAAAATCATGATTTCATTTTACAGAAATAAGGTTAGAAAGGTATTGGTGTTTTGGGACGGAATTCTTTAGTTTTTAGCTTTATTTAGGTTGAACTAGGTCATGCTAGTATCAAGCATTGGGATGGGTAATACTTGTAAAATATGCATTTTGTAAATCCACTAGGTTATTGTCATACACTGATGTACAACCTGCCCCAATAATTGGCTTTGTTATATAATTATACTTTCGAAAATTTTCTGATTTACAACAAAATGGTGGTAAAATCTTGTTGCTGGTTGTGCATTTATTATTCTTTTTCCACCTTATAAAAAGTGTAATAACTGGGAGCTGTTTCCATTTTGTGGCTGAAAACTATTGTGCATTCAGGGTAAAGCTAAAGAGATGGTCTTGCTCGCTGAGAAAATGAGAGTAAAGCTTTTAGCAGGTCCATCTGCTACCAATGCATCAACCGACGAAGAAATGGGTTCGAAGCAGGACATGCAAGATTGGCTTCTAAGCGTTGGAATTGTGTCTCCTGTTACGAAAGAAACAGCTGGTGCTCTGTATCATCAGCAACTATCTCGTCAGGTATTCTCTTAGGTCATTCTAATGATCATCCTCAAGTTGTGTTGTCCTCTTTCCGTAGTTGAAATATGGATAATGTGATCCTGTATTTTACTGTTCTTCTACTCTCAGACCTTTTTTCGGGCAGTCTGAATGTTTTTGGCTGAGTTATGTCGTTTGGGTTCCCATTTAAATCTCAAAGAAGCAGGCTTGGTGGGCTTAAAATATGAGCTCAAAGTGCCTTTATGAAACTGCTGTGGGACCTATGAGGTTTACACTTGTGTTTCCCTTTTATTTGTTTACAGCCCCAATGATAGCTGTCGTGTGGCTACAATGTCATGTCATGTTAACTGCTTGGTCTTTATTGATTCTTCTTCTCTCCCTGCCGTCAGCAGGATCCATTATGTATGTTGCTCACAGTGTACATTTGGTTCAAATATGCCATCTATTTTCATGTTTAATTTTTTGTTCTGCAGTTGGCAGATTTTATCAAAGGGCATCTGGAGAGGTCGGGAGGAATGGTTGCGTTGATAGATGCATATTGTCTCTTTAACCGTGCTAGAGGAACAGGTACTTGTTTACTACAGCATTTTTCTTAGGTGTCTTTTCTCCATTCTAATCGGCCACTCCTGGCAGAGTTAATATCTCCAGAAGACATGCTACAAGCTTGTGCGATTTGGGAGAAATATGATGTGTATGCACACCAGAACCTTACCTGAACTCGCATTCAGGTTCCTATGCTGCTATTTTGTCTAGCAATTACTGTGGAAAAGGAGACAATAAAGAACTTCATGTTCTTATTTGGATCCAAGTATGTACACATTTTATGCTGAGAGGCAATGTGTTTTGTTCTTATTATTGTGTCTTTTCCTATTTGCAGTCCTGTAATGCTCAGAAAATTTGACAGTGGAGTCAAGGTCATACAGAACAAGACGCACAGTGATGAGGAGGTACTCCTCGCACTAACTTCGAAAATTCTAGTGAAGGGTTTATTTGAAGATCTTTTTTGGTGCAGAAGTTGCTGGAGTAAACTTTTTCACATTTAATATTGTCATTCTTTTTTACTGCAAGAAGTTATTTATGGATTATTATATCCCATATGTTTTCCTTTTGCTGTCCCAATTTTGTGGTACTTTTTCTTCCTTTCAAAGCTCTCAACCATTGCGTATTCTGTCCAACTTAGGTTTTTGCCAGAATTGAAAGCCTTGTGGTAAGACCTGATGCCCTTCGATTGGGGATAAGTGCAAGTGATGCTGCACGAACATTAGGGATTGCTCCTGCATTGGCAAAGGAGCATCTTGTTGCAGCTGAAAGTAGAGGTTGTACATTTACCTATACTGCGATGCCAGTCAGCTTTTTATTATCTGTATGCTATGGGGTTGCTTATAGGTGTCTTTATTTTGAAGGTCTCCTTTGCCGAGATGTCAGCCATGAGGGCCTTCGCTTTTATGTTAATCTGTTCAAGGAGGTCCATTCAAATGATCTTCACCCGTAAGTTCCACAACTTATGCTTCTTTTTAGTTGTGGAGGTGTCATCTGGCATGAACATTCTGTTCTATCAAGAATGATTATTTTGTTCATCTTTTCTTGGTTATGTACATTTGCTGTTCCAAAAGTTATGTCACAGATTCTTCGAAAAGGGACCCAGACCTTTATCGACACAATGCAGGTTTGGACGAGGGTGTGGCTCTGACACAAACCTGGGCATGGTCAACACACGTTTGTTGTTGACCAAACCCATTTCTTTTTTTGGCAAAAAAATTTCTTTCCCTCTTTCTTTTCTCCTCTCTTCTTATCCTTCCATTTCTTTTCTCCTTTTCTCTCTCTTTTTCTTCCCCGGCCATTCTCTCTCTCTCTCTCTCTCTCTCTCTCTTTCTCTCTCTGACCAAGCCTCTTTCTCTCTGACCAGCTTGTCATCCTTTTAAAGGACGACAGGCCTGTCTACCTATTAAAAGGAAAACAGGCTGTCATCCTTTTAAAAGGACGATAAGGTCTGCCACTATTTTTAAAAAAAACTTTATTCAACGTAAAATTTAAAAAAAGGACTAAAATGACATTTTTAATGAAATTTGATTTTCAGCCAAAAATATACTTATTATATTGTTTATTAATTAATTACACACACACTCTCACACACTTACACTTACGGCACATGCACCCAGGTAGTTCTGAAGAATGCTTGCTCCTGCACCAGCTCCCACATCCCACACCCATGAGACAACCAAAAGTAACTACGAGATCTCTGTGCCTTGCCTGAATTAGCATGACTGGGTCTCTGCACTACATGTTTGTTGCTTTGACATAAATTTGTGATAATTGTTTTCTATATGTTAGTGCTAATGCTTCTAGTGCAACAGTGGTGACTTTCTCAGAAACTAAACTAAGATGGAATGCTATTTATTCTTTTGAAAGTACATTTTAATACGTTCATTATGATGGACTAATATCAAAGCCAATTTATGTGTATTTAAATGAGACGCCTGAAGCCCGTCCAAATTAAATTCCTCATTTCAAGCTTTTGATTTATTGTAATTCATGATTTTTCATGCACATTGTTATGAAGAAGAAGACTTTGGATGTGCATCAATTTACAAGTTATTAATCTTATGCAGCAATAGTGAATTCTTATAAATGAAGTCTACTGGTTTGATTGGTGCTCTGCACAGTTTCTGTTGTTTTCTGATTTTGAGGTTCTTGGTTTTGTTTTCTGATTTTGGCCACAAGGACACGTTAGAAAGCTTAGCATAGATTTTGGCATTCTATTATGTTTATCATTACCTTGTTTTAAAAATTTAAACCTTTGGGTGTTGAATGGAACCTTGGATGAAGTTTCACTGTTTTGAAGGGTCAAAAAAGGAGCTTGATTAGAACATGTTTGAGGTACTTTTGAAGTGCCTTTAATGTGGAAATTATATTGCAGGGAGAAGCACTCGAAAATGCTGGAGGCGTGGGTCTCTGCTACCTCGACTGTTCACTGAGGTCATTGCTGTGGCATAATTTTTGAATTCCAGAATTTTGTTGGTTGGTGTACGAACAAGTTTATTGCAGAATGTACTTGAACGGACAGACTGAAGTATTACTACACTGGTCCCACATCTTTCTGTGCTGTGGTGAATCTGTGAATTATGTAAAATTTATGTGAAGACACCAGGAAGGAGTTGTAGAATTTCAAAAGCTTTTGCCGGGAAATCCTTATTAAGGATCCTGCTGATTCTTTTGGTGCAAGTTTCCATTGGGGCAATAATTTTAATTGTTATCATCTCAGTACAGGTCTTCAACAATCTAGCGAGAAGTGTGGTTTTTCAGAGGGCAGTGTCAAAATTTCAAGGGTTAGATGAGGCCAATGTGTTGACCAATTTGTGTTTTGTGCTAATTGTTGAGGGTCATTATGTTGCCGTGACCGCAAGGTTCAATCAGAGAACTACTTCCTGTAACTTACTGGGCACCCAAGGGCGGAAAGATGTGCACAACAATCTGTGTAATGCTTCTGGGAGTTGGAGCTTCTCGAATATATTAATGTTAAATTGATGAACAAGAGACAACCTCACTCACTGAAACATCTTGGTTAGCATTTGTTCGACTGGTTAATTGTCAACTTGCATCTGTTGTATACAACTTTTGCACTGCGCTAATTGAGCAGTTGTTCCCAATGTCAGTATTAGCCTCTCCTATGTTGTTGAGTTTTGATAAAATGATACTAGAAATCTACTGTCCAATTATTAATAAGCTTGCCCCCAGTTGCATAACGACGTTTACCATATGGTTCTTCATCAAATGATCGACATCCCTACTGTTCAACACTAATGGGAGCTCAACATTTTGGATCATAACCTTAAACTTTAAGCAGTTATGCATCTAATTTGATGAGCCTTATAATGACCGACGACATTTTTAATATTTTTAATAAGAACTAAGAAATTTTGATATCTCTCTCAGCAAAATAGTCTGCCCAAGGGGAAGATAACTCCTTTGTAGAAAAAATCATGATGTTATTTGGATGAGAAGAAAAAAGTCAGGAAAGATAAGAATAACAAAACAGTGAAAAACTGATCTCTATTATTTCATGAGGTAAAAAACTAGGAGTCTAGATTTTAGAGGCCCTTCGAATCCATTGGAACAAAACAAAACGAAACAGCCACATTCCATTTATGCAAAGTCAATGCAAATGGTGGATATCTAACGCTCAAAACGCCATGAGACAGCGGCTGCATGTTAATGGTGTCAGAAAGTGACTTGCTGTTAGTGGATTCCAATAACTGACTGTTTAAAAATGATAAGAGCCATTGGTACATGGTGTGAAATGATGAATTCCTGTTAATGGTGCAAGATAATGGTATTACATAACAAATATGTTTACTAATGGTGTGAGATAAAGACTATATGTTAATAGTGCTTGATATCAAATGTCTATTAATGGTGTTAAATAATGAGTGTCTATTAGTAGTGTAAGATGATGCCTATCTATTAATAGTGTTAGATAATGGTTGTTTAAGAATGGAAAGACCATCCATCCATGGTGTGAAGTAATAAATGTCTATTAATGGTGTGATATAACAAATATTTAAGAATAGTAAGGACTATCTGTCTATGGTGTGAGATAACGAATATCTGTTAATGGTGTGAGATAAACGTATTACATAATGAGTGTCTACCAATAATGTGGGATAAAGACTGTATGCTAGTGATATTATATAACAAGTGTTTGTTGATGGTGTGAGATAACAACTGCATGTAAATTGTGTGAGAAAACAACTATTTGACGATGGTGTGACGACTGCATGCTAATTGTCTGAGGTAACTATTTTTCAATGGTAGTAGTAACTACATTAGATGCAAAATACATTGTTCATGTCATTAGTTTTTGTTTTCTTCTTCACTTTGTTAGACACAAACATTGTCCATGCCATTGCTTTCTGTTATCTTCCTCATGTGTTTTTACATAGTTCACAAAGTCGTCACATATCTTTTTTTTGAGATGTGATATATCATCTTGTGAAGAAAACAACCTATTTGTGAGCAAGAAAACAACATCCTGACTAAGGTGTGTGATGTTTATCTACGACCTACATAGTCAAAAGCCGGTTCACGGTCTTGTAGATTGTTTAAGTGTATTTGATGACTAATGCATGGTAATTGTATGCTTTGTTCTAGCGTGGAGCTTTCCTTTTATGAAAAAAGTGCCATTAAGCCATGCTAATCCTGCACTCACTCTCTAAAAATTCCTTTACGAACATCAAATTAAGATGTACTGGTCCATGTATTTCTAATGAATTGTGGTATAAACAAGCAGCCTTCGGCATGTCAAGCACATATAATACTCAATGATGGCACTCTTCCTACAACATAGGAAGCATGACTTTAATGCATGAAACCAAAACTGAAGGCCATCCGTTGAACTGTGCTCTGTATAACATGATACAAGGTCATAAATAATGTATCATTAGCAAGCAAACAATAAATGTTCTGAAAAATGCAAAAAATCATAACAAGATGACTGAGAATGCAATACTTTTCGTTCATTACTTTGTCACACTAACTCTATTATGTCGTGCAAAACCAGTAAGGAGAAGACATACTATATAATTGAACCACCTACCATATTTCCTTATGGTATGAGGCTATAGAATACTTACAATGTAACTTATCCATTTGTTTGGGCTGAGAACATAGACAACCGCTATATCTCATCACTGAATGACTTTTACTTCACCCTCTTCACCTTCTCAAATGCAATAGTATGCTAGAGACTCTTTTATCTATGAATATAGTAGACTCTTTTATCTATGAATATAGTTCAAATTCTTCCTGCCATGGCCTATTTAATGCACTTGCAGGCAACCACATGATAATACATTGATTGATGACTACATTGCTATAGTAAGAGCATGCGATACTCCAGTTCATTGCAGCAATACCTTGCCATTTGCAAAGCAGCAGTACACACGTGATAGTACAACAAATATTCTTTGCGAATTGTTTTTGTTGCAGTTATCGACGGCTTTAATTTAATGCAACTGGAGTAACCAACAACTTCATTTAATGTAGCTGAATGAGTGTGAGAGAATCAATGTGCGTTGTAGTGTACTTTGCCAATTGCATTATAGTGGTATACATACGATTTAACACTAACAATGTTTTATATTGTTCTTACATAAGGTTTTGTTTTGTTTTGTTGCATTTATTGATGGCAGGTAAGACTGTGATCAATGATAAATAACATCAATATAGCTATTATATAGACAATGCCAAGTTATATGCTTGTAAAAAAATCAATCTAATTAATCTTCATTAACAAATGTATTTAAATAACCTTCACATATAAGATTTAGACGATGATCAATGAGAAATAGCATAAATATAACAATTACATAGACAATACAAAGTTATACATTCATAATCTAATCAATCGAATCAATATTCATTAACAAATGTGTTTAAATAACATCTATATATAAAACATAGACGATGAACGATGATAAATAACATCAACATAACAATTACATAGATAATACCAAGTCATACGTTTGTAATCCAATCAATTGAATCGATGTTCATTAACTTGTGAGATAACGAACGTGTGTAAATAATATCCCCATATAAGACTTAGATGATATTTGATTATAAATAATGTCAACATAACAGTTACATAGGTAATATCAAGCTATATATTTGTAATCAAATCAATCGAATCAGTTGAAACAATTATGTAGATAATAGAAGAGTTGAAAAAAGTCTGACAAGTTGGTGTCAACACATATGACATCAAAAGATGGTAAATTCATCTTACATGAAGCACTATTATGGACCATTAATGATTTCCATGAGTATGCAAATATGTTAGGATGGAATACTAAATTTTACCTAGCTTGTCCTTGTTGTTATAAGAAAACTTGTTTTTATCGTAAATAGGCTCCATAAGCAGTGTTTATTGTGCATAAATGGTGGCTGCATATATCACATCGACATCATTGAAATGCATGCTCTTTTGATGGTACTATTGAGGAGATGCATGCTCCTATTGTTCTTTCTAGTTTGAGGTACCACATGAAGTTGAAAATATTAAGACTATCTTTAGACAAAAGATTTTCATACAATCATAATTAGAGGAAGAAAAAGTACACTCTTTCAATTGCCTTATCGGGAACATATTGCGACACAATGGATGTGTTGCACATCAAAAATAACATACGTGATAACTTAATCGGTACATTATTGAATATTGATGAGTAATCAAAAGACACATTATACCCCTGACTTGATATCGATAAGCCATTCCTTCACCTTCTGCAAGTTGATGGCTACGATAAAATACATTTGACTCCAGCTTACTTCTCAACGCACCAAAGTGAGAAAGTTGTTTTCTATAAAGTGTCAAAAAAATAAAGTTTCAGATGGTTAATCTTCAAATATCTGTCGATGTGTGCGCATTGACAAAAACTTTCAGGGCTTAAGTCTCATGACTGTCATGTTTTGATGCATTAGCTTCTTCCTTTGGCCCTATGGAGATCACTAAAAAAAGTGAATTTAGTGATTATGTTGTTGTGGAGTTTCTTCAAGTAGTTGCACTCAAAAGTTTTCTAGGAGAATGAATTGCAAGACTTGGAAGAAAAAATTTTCATTACATTGTGCCACCTAGAAAGGATATTCTCCCCTCCATTTTTTGATATCATGGTACACTTGACAAATCGTTCAAAGTGCTCACCAAAACTGGAATTGAATGTCATTCTTCATATCACTCCGATAGTGGTTGTTTTAGGATGTTCACTATGAGGGAGTCATTACTAGGCTGTCTAGTGCAATATCGATGAATGTATCATATCAAAAGATACTATTGGTACTTTAAAAGTGTATTTTTATTTTTTTATAAATTGCTTATAGTTGATAACAATGATTTTGCATGATGATAAGGTTTTAAGCAGGTTAAAAACATTTGTTCAAAATAAAAGTTGCTCAGAAGGTTCTATGCTAAAGGTTACTGGAAAAGAGTGCATGGAATTTTGTGTTTCATACTTGCACAATGTGGAAACACGGTTGAATCATCCACACATAAATGATGACATTATTGTAAAAGTAAATGGAGAAATAACTACAAAATGGCGAAAGGGTCAAGCTTTGAGAAAGATTGATATTATTCTTTTAGATGACACTATATTGTGGCAGACACATCAATATATTCTTTTGGATGACTATATAAATTTATAGTAGATGTTATTGTATTTCTAATGGTTGATACAGACAAAATATTAGAGAAATAAAAAGTCAATATTGTAGAAGTTGAAAACATACATAAAATCCAATTTCAAGTTTGGTTTACGAAACATGTAACTTTATAATCATATCGTCTTACCATACTTTTTTATTGAACTTATTTTTTTAAAAAAACATTTATTATATTTTCATATGCAAATGTTACTTCCATCTAATCAGAAAGTGATAGAAGAAATTAAATGGCTATTACATGGTCCTCAATTGTTGGTAAGAAGGTTCAAAGGATATCTCATAATGGGTGTCAGCTTCTTACAAAATAGAGAGTAATAGAAAAACCCAAAACATCGTTGTACTTACATCAAGTTTCTCGAGTACTAGAGATATCTGGCCTAGAAGAAAAAATGTCACTTTTTATGTTGTCAGTGAAAATATTATTGAACTGAAATATTATGGAGAGTTTAGATTTGTGTTGTTCAAACGTGAATGGTTCGATGTTCTTGGGTTGCAAGGTCGGCGAAAAACAAGTTTGGTTTCACACTCATTAATTGTAATCACAGATGCATGTATAATGAGCCTTTTGGTTTAGCATCTCAAGTTAAACAAGTTTTCTATATTGATGATCCTTTAGATAATGATTGAAAAGTTGTTATCAAGACAAAACCAAGAAATTTGTTTGCAATGAATGAAGAAGGTGGAGACCTAAATGTTGAAGATTTTGAAATATATTGGGACTTTGAAAGCAATGTCAAAACTGATGAAGATAGCAACATGGGTTGGGTTATGACAAACAGGAATGTGACTACGATTAGCATGAATGTACTTCAAAAGAAAAGACCAAGAGAAGAAGATGAAGTTGATAGTTCACTAAATGTAGACTTTCACTTTTTCTGCTATGTCTGTTTTGTTAGTGGTCACACATGCAAACAACCATACATTGTTGTTTTCTTCACCCTTTTCGATATATTACACATTATTTTTAATGCATTCTGATATTGTGATTTTGAATATAGAATTTACAGCATTGCTTAAATTCCTGGTTACATATAGAACTATTGTAATATTGCATAGGGAATTCGATTATTATTTTATTATTATTATTATTATTATGAAATGAGGGATAGTCAAGTTACTCCAAATTGACTAAACAAAGTTCTTGTTCATGAAGCAACCATGTTTTTAGATTCTCTTATAAATCAGTAGCTAATTTCTCGTATGTTTATGTTTTTCTCTTCATCTTAATAAGATCAATATATCAGATTGAGTTAATATGAGGTTAGAATATAATGGGACCTTGTCTAAAAGTTTTTTTTCAGACAGATGCATGCTATGATATGATCTTGTTAATGCTAACAAAACTGCACTGTCAACCAGATTTACCTATATAACTTATTGAATTTACTTGTGTTTTTGTTGCTCTATCGTGTATTCAACTATGATCAAGTGCTTATAACTTGCTTCTTGGGTTGGATAAGGTGGATTGCTATGTCCATCTAGGCTATCTAGGCTTTTTTGGTTGGATTCATGTCATTACTTTGTGTGTCTTACTATTTACTTTCATTTTTACTTCTTTATTTAGGTAAGCTAGTACAACTGTCGGTAAGTTTTACTCTATTTAGAGTAGAGAAAATATAGGTTTTTGTTGCTCCAAAAAGGTATCTCTACCAGTATCTATATTATAGATGCTAACTAAAAAAAAAGTATGTGAGGAGCTTCTTTCTATCCCTAGGTGCACCAATCAATCACAATCCATGCTAGTAGGTCAAAGTCAAACAAATAGCCAGCCTACAATTTCTTGTGTAGGTATATGTGGTTGTATTATAATTATATGTCAGATTTTTTTAGGAATCTTGAATGTAGATTTATTATGTTGCTTTTATTGTCTTTTGGTGCCCAAAGCAAAGCACACATGAGGCCCAAATAGGCTTCTAGAGGTTGCAAGGTTGTCCATAGGTGAAAAAATTAAAGTATCTATAAATAAGTATGGGCAACTAATAGGAGACGATGTATTGAAAGTATCACAATGCATTGGTACTTTAGCATGTGATGACAACTTGCAATGGAAGCAAGTGCCGAAGACAAACAAAGAATTTATGTGCCTGTGTTAAGAAAAAGGCTTCTTTTACAATTGTCAATGAACAGTTACACAAATTGAAGATATATTGGGAATTTGATAAGGCAAAGGTGTGAATAGTCGTATACTTACCTTTTAATTTTTAATTGATTCTATGACAATATATTTTCTTGTTTTATGTTTATTACTTATGAAATTACGTATCAGTGACATTTCATATCTATAAATTTAGAGCGCCAACGTGAAACAAATAGAGCAAACCATATAAAACAAGTCATTTGTAATAGTAATATAACAAAGAGTCTTGCCTGATGCTGTGCAGAGAAGGTAAAAATACTTGTGTATTATAAGTTATAATTGTACACATTGTTTGGTTTTAAATATTTCTTGACTAGATAGATATTTATTTGTTTATTTATTTTTCTTTGTTTATTTATTTTTCTTTGACATAGATAAAAAACAAACTCACTCACACGCACAGCTCTAACTCAATTAGAGCAAACCCTCACCAAAGGAAGGATTACATTACATTCGATAACCCTAATTGCACCCCAATTCCCTTATTTATAACCATCTTCTGGGTCAGTCCACTAAACCCACTTTAGACCCGATTCCAGATCCAAAACCTAGATACCAACAGTTGAGTTAAATTCTGAGTGATAAATATTTTACAATGCTCATATTTTGTTATATTTTAACAAGAATTTAAGAGATCTATTTTATATCCCTGACCTAACTAGTCCAAGATATACCAATTTTCCTAAAATACGCAAACACACACACACAATTCCAGATCCAAAACCTAGACACCAACAGTTAAGTTAAATTATGAGTCACATTTTAGAATGCTCATATTTTGTTATATGTTAACAAGAATTTAAGAGGTCCATTTTATATCCCTGCCTAACTGGTCCAAGATATACCAATTTTCCTAGAATACACACACATACACACACACACAGACATATATATATATATATATATAATTGTACAATAGTTGAACTTTTTTCCTACAAATGTCTTCTTTGCATACCGAAAACATTTTCTTTCTAAGGTGGATCCTAACTTTTGAGACATGGAAAATCCCCTGCAAAGAAAGCTCGTCAAGAAATACTAAATAATATCTACAACCTGAATAACACACTGAAGAAGGATATCCAGTTTTGCAATGATTCACGACAACAGAAACCCAGAAGTTCATGTTACAGATTCACTTCGAAGATTTCAAATGGTCACGCCTACTGTCTCATTATCTTTTTAGCACTTGCGAACTCGTTCAAAAATTACACTTGGATCAGACAACAAAAGTGTTGAATGCACCACTCTGCAGTTTCTCGTGTTCAACCTCACAAGACGTTTTCCTCCTATTCTCGTCTGAACTACAGCAGTTGGAGTCTGGAGAAGAAAACATGCCTGGCGTGTAAAAGCAAAGATCGATCCCAGATAGGAAGAAGTCACCAGCCATGTAAAACGAGAGGCCCATGCCAAAGTGAAGTTGCATAAAGAAATCCCGCGGCTTTAAGTATTTACAACAGTGTCGTGCAAACCAGACAATGTTACAAGTTTTCCTGTTCAACAGAAGGAGTCTCTCTTCTGTTCAGAAACTGTAAAGGGCAGGAAGTGACTGGAACCGAACTTGTCATGAAAGAATACACGCACACTATGCATAATCCTGCTCCAACAGACACCAGCACAAAGAATATAGATCAATGAACTTGAAAACACAAACTATGATCTCAGTATCGAGCTACTTTTGTGTTTAAATGCCATAGTCATTCACAAATCATAGCCTTAAAGGCATCTCATAAGACATTCTAAATGCAGATAGAGTAAAAAAGAAAAAGATGGCTACAAGTACACACATTTTCCTTTTTAATACATCTAACCTCCACCTGTTCCGACCATTATTATGCATCTTTTACATGAATAGTGGGGATTCTAACAAAGTTTGCAGAAATTAGCAAGACATTCTATTGCTCATATATAACATGCATTATTATAAAAATATACTGTTAATCCGTAAACAGTTTCCTACAAAAAGAAAAATGCCTTGGGGATGAATAAGTTGAGCGTCCAAGGTCTACATTGATATTTTTAGGCCCTCTCCCAACCAGGTCCTGAATATATCATAGACGAGGAGAAAGACAGATATTACTTACCCGCATAAGCAATTGTTGCGCCAGAGGCCGCTCTACCCAACACGGATGAGAGATAAAGAATAAGAACCACCTACAGAAATTTCTAGGACATTTTTATTCTTGTAACATTGCAGAAACTGTCAAACTGAAATAGGCAGGTAGGATTCTGTGCATCAAAACATATAAATGATGGGATGGGGCCAAAAATCCAGAATACAAGGAGCAAAAACAAACAGAGATGATCCAAGTGAAGGGCGAGATGGTCAGAAAGATCATTCAATGGTGAAGTATCAGCGTGGTTGCAACCATTCTCACAGATATCCAAACAGCGGAGTCTTTCTTGAATAATTTTCGGCAAAGCTGAAATTCTCGGGAAATTTTTGACAAAAATTAGGCAATTTTTTTAGAAAAGAATAATCCTAAAAATTAGGAAAAAGTAAAATAAATTGAAAAACTAAAAAACAGCATAAGAAATAACTTGAGAAAATGATACAAATGTTATTTTAGACTTTTAGTAATAATAGAAATGAAGGCAAATAAACTTAGCTTTTAAACTTTTAAAAAAAACATAAAAAAATGTGACTAAAAACACAAAAAAAGAAACACGAAAAGTCCAAAAAGGGGGAAAAGATGGATTTTTTCATTTTCATTGTTTTAAATATTTTCATCAGGCTTCTTTTTTTAAAAAAAAAGCCGGTTCTATGTGACAATGATTGCAACCGACAACAAAAATTTCACAGATATAAAAGGGAAAAAAGAAACACATATATAAAAAAAATTGTGAGAAATAAGTAAAGCCACACTCACGCTTAAGCCAAGCATGCGAATTGCGAACATAAATGATGAAAATCATTCTAACAGGCTAACACTTCGAAGCATGCAAATAAAAATCATTCTAACCAACTAACACTTAAGCATCAGAAATGAAAAAGCACTTTACCAAAAGCAAGCGTAGTTGATCCATGAACAGAATAATAGAATCATTTCCAACATTTGAAGACAAAAATTGCTAAAAATAAATTTGCACTTTCACTTTGGGACAGCAAACATGCTCAACGAATACATAAAGCAACAGAAATCATATACAACCATGCCTTGAGAAAGAGCCGCTTATCATGCCCGGTTGCAGCAACTCTCAATACAGATTCTGCTGCACCTACGGTGTTAGCCAAGCAAGCAGCCACTCCATTTGCAGTCTCCTGAGATATCTGCCACTCAAGAGGATCAACAGGTACCCTACATAGTTATGGCACGAAGAGTGAATACCATTTTTCTTTCGTTTTCTACTAGGATAAAGAACCACGTATCACACTAATCCTCACGGATAACATCATGAAAAGACATGCACAGGTTATCCCATGTGCTACCGGCAGAAAAGAAATTCGAGAACTAAACTTGTTATAGCAACTATCCACACTACATCCTTCATAGAAACCAAATGACTATACCCATCCATTTCCAATTAGACACCCACATTCCTTGGTGGATGACTAACATCACAAATCAACCCCATTGCCAACATGACAGGCAATCTAGCAGCAACAGTTGAGCAAAACACTGACGTTCAAGGGCCAAATATGGGGAAACAGTGTTCTATTTTCCTTTTTATTTGTTTTGTTTTCTCAAATTTCCAGAAGACCTATTTCCCATATGCGACAAGTAGCATGTAGGTCTACTCAACAACCGATGTGCATTAGATTTCATCATTATCACCTCTCTGAATTCTCAATACTTCTACAAATAATATGAAACGCTGAGTTCTAAAATTTGCCAAACTTCCCCTCGATTCTAGTACAAGAAGCAGCAATAAGATGAATATGTAATTCTATGCTCATAGAACTCCATTCTGGCTAGATTAAGAACCCAATTCCCCAATAAGCACTAACTAAGATCACCGAACCGCAGGAATGAATTCCTAAACTTGGAAAGCACCGAAATTAAGATGCCCTCGAATCACAAAATCCTCACGGACCAACTCAATAAGGGAATACCGTGCATCCAAATATAAACACAATATGAGCACCGTACAATGGACTGTCACTTTAAATCCCCTCCCATTCCCTACCCCATGGAATGCTTAGAAAAAGCACCCAAACGAAATGCCCTTGAATCTCCAACGCCGCAACTGAACCTGACTCAGTAAGTCCAACAAAGAAACAAGTACATAAGAAGTAACTAAACGAAATCGCGATAATTGAATACTGATGACTGATAGAAGATGCCGAAAACAGAAAGCCGGCGGTAGAAGAAAGGTGGACCGGTTTTCAATTCAAAACAGAAATGGATGAAGAGATCGATCTCTTCAATTGTTTGTCTTTTGGTGAATAAGCTTACGAGATTTTCATTTGGCGGAATAGGAGGCCAAGAATGGCGAGCGAGCAGGCGACGACGATAAAGACGTCGGAGACAAGCGAGACGACGCTCGAGTCCCTGAGGGCGCAGTGGTAGTACACGAGTGACCCGCAAAGCAGCAGCACAAGAGGCTTCGCCGCCTCCGCCCTCTGACCGCTGGGGTGGCGATCCATCGGCTAGGCTTTCCTCTCTCGCTCTGCGTGTACAGGGGATCTGACGAGGCGCGTCGCCGTCGGCCGGCAAGTTTCTGCCCTACAGAATATCTGAAAATATAAGGGTGGGAGGGAGTCGGAGCTTCGCCGGATGAGGGCCAACCCACGGTGTTTGGGCGAAGGTCCAGTGGTCGACGAGCCGGCCTTCATAAGCAAGGGTGCTGTTAGGACAAAGGTCAAGTCTGGCAAGGTTTGACGAACCATCGCTCGTTACCTGGCAAGGGCTACCGTCAATCCCTTACCCGACAGTCGACTGTAACGAAACAAATAGCTCAAGTGTTGAGCAGTAGTAATAATTTGTCTCTAGCTTTATAAAATAAGAAGAAAAAGATTCGGCAAGACGGACACCTCCTCAATTAGAAACAAAACCTATTATTATTTGTTGAATTATTTCTAGCCCACCAAGTTCTTTTTTCCACTTAAAATTTATTTTACGAGGAGGCACCTATCATCTCTTCCTTTGGTTCCAGTTGATGCATGAAAGGTGGGAAAATCATAGCTGCCCCGAACTTTTACGTGAAGCATACCCAGAATATATGAAGACTTACATTTCTTGAGATGTAAAAAAAAAAAACTTGGCGAAACCTTTCCTCATTAGCTTGCTTAGGTCATTTATCTTTGTCCTTGACTGATAGCTAGACATCAATTGAGCAGGACTCATCTTGTAAGAAATCTATATAGTGGGCCTATATACGTGTCAATTTTCATATATGACAGGTTATATGTATGGATAGACCTAATTTAATGTAATCTAAAAGTTTGGTTCTGCTATCATCTTCTTTAATACGGATTATTTGTGTATAAACCAAAGAGGATTCATATCTGGTTTATGTGGGCAAAACCATCATTTGGACCCTCTTAAAGTTTATAAATAGGGTTGTGGTCCCTAAGGCACAAGTGGTCAGGTGATATTCGATTGTGTGATCTCCTCTATCTCATCTTAAAGTATTTCGCATCGCACCCTTACAACCATTGGAAGATTCATTGGGCTCTCTCTCACTTGTGCTATGAACATTGGTACGCTTTCGCAAAGTTCATTGATCGACTCTTACGTTTTTGGCTTGTATAACATGTTTGCTTGTTTATGCCTCCAAACGGTATAGAGCCAATCCATTTATGCTTTTTGTTTAATCTGGTTTTCTGTATTTTGGTGTGGCTTCATTTTCAGTTTTTTCTATAGCCTTTGGTGCACACGAGCCAAGTCGAGCCCGAGCTTGGCCAGCTCAAGCTCAATTCGGCTCAAAAAAATTGAGCTCGAGCTCGGCTCTAACTCGAGTCGAGTTCTCGTTTAACTCATTTAACTCGTTTAACTCATTTAACTCGTTTAGTGTTAACTTGTTTAGACATTAACTCGCTTATCGTTAACTATGTCCAAATTTTCTATTGCAACAACCTTCAGCCCTCTTGAATAATATTTGTCTTAGGTGGTGTTTTGAATATTTAAGTTTTTTAGGAACAACTCTTTACAAATAAATGTTCTAGTAGTGGACTAATCTTGTAATTTGTTGTCTTACCCTAATTCTCATTTAGCATGAAAATAAGGCCGACTATTAGAACAACAAAGAGAATTTCTCTCTCTCTCTCTCTCCTCTCCCTTCTTGCTTCCAGCAACATTGTATCAGAGCCATACCCTTCTTGGGACTGACACCTGTTCCTCTTGTCATCGTCATCTTACCCATCTTCTTCCTCTTCTTCTGTTATCGTTGTGGATTTTGTGGGTAAAACTTGTAGATCATGCATATTGGGGCTCGATCTAGGGTTTTCTCAACAAAAAATGAAAACCGTAGATTGATGCCTTGTTGAAGTGGATGTAGTTGCAAATTAGCTAATGGTCCTTGTTGCTGGTCACTTTTGCTAAGCGTGGGAACAGCAAAATCTTCTTCATTGGCGCTGGTCACTTCTGCTAAGCGTGGGAACAACAGAGTCTTCTTCCTTGTCGCTGGTCACTTCTACTAAGTGTGGGAATAAAGTGTTAAAAGTCTTTTTTTATCATGTCTATGGAATATATGATCAGTCTTCAAGTTGTGCGTAGCGTGGATGTTAGGATTGATATGTGTGCAGTTAAACAAGGCATGGAAAAGATACGTACTATGACCTGCTTCTTGTCTGCCATGGACCAGCTCTCTATGTTATAAAGTGGATTTTTTTTTTCAGCAAAAAGCTCCTTATCAACTGTTTATTGTTTCTACTGTTGTGTGCTCTACTTTTGCTCATTGCTGTTGCATATTCTACTTATTGTTGCGTATTATAGTCAGACTGTGTGGTTCAATTGTTTGTCTTACGATGGATCTGGAACAACAGTATACCTAAGAACGAGTCTCATACGGAATACAAAGTTGTTGGGAATTTATTCTTCTATAGTTCGACTGTGAAAGATGGTCACAACTATGAAATTTGGTCGCTATGTTCATGATGTCTGTAGTAGGACAT
This sequence comes from Nymphaea colorata, assembly GCF_008831285.2. Taxonomy (NCBI): domain Eukaryota; kingdom Viridiplantae; phylum Streptophyta; class Magnoliopsida; order Nymphaeales; family Nymphaeaceae; genus Nymphaea; species Nymphaea colorata. Next base: position 2,049,004 of record NW_022204507.1, on the reverse strand, counting down.
TAGAAAGACCATATCATTGAAGAAAATGAACCAAATGTTAAAACAAGAAAGTATACCACATGGAAAGATGATAATAGTATTGTTATGTCGTGGATTATGAACAGTATGCAGTCTGATATTGCTTCTACTCTTGCTTACTATACAACTGCTAAACACATGTGGACTTTGTTGAGACAAACCTGTTCTCATGACAATAATGTTTCAAAAATTTTACAAGTTGAGGAAGAATTACTCTTGGAATTATCTTAATACTTTGCTTCAGTTAAAACAGCGTATGAATGATTGAAGACCCTTCGACCTCCATGTCAGGCATGTTACAAGATTCATTTTGAGCAAACAATGGTGGCAAAGTTATTGGCTGGTTAGTCCCCTAAATATGAAATAGCTGAAGTTCAGATGCTTACTGGTGCACAAATTCCAGATCTTGCTGAGACAGATAATACACTTAGTAGATTTGTTGTATCTCTCTCTCAGCCCTAGAATGAGTCTCCTGCTGCTTCCTTAGCCGTGTCCAGAGGACATGGACATGCTACAAGGGAAAAAGGCTTAGGTTGTGGTAGGGGGCAGAGGTAGATTTCAGTGTACATACTGTCGCAAATTGGAACATTTAGAAGATAGATGTTGGGACAAACATGGTTGTCCAGCTTCTAGTTCCCATATGGAAGAGGATACCTTAGGTGGCAGAGGGAGATTCACTTCTTAGATTCCTGTAGGTTATGCCTGAGCCGCTACACCACTTGGAGAGACTCCTTCCATGATAGCTCCTGATAGCTTCAAGGTGACTATGAGCAAGGTAGAGTATGATCAGCTTATGACTCAGTAGGGGTGGGCATCAGGCCGGGTTGGCCCAGCCTGGTTATAATAAAATAATATTTTTATAAATTATAAAATATTTTTTAAATTATAAAAAAATTTAAATATAAAATATATTTGTTAGTAATAAATATATTACCCCTGAAGGTCTCTTTCTTGCTCAACATAAGTATATGCTTGATCTACTCGCATCGCATGGTCAATGCTTCTTGATGCCATGGGAACTACTATCCCCTTTCTCCTAGAGTTGCAGTACAAAAAATTGCAAGCTTTTCTGAGACTGGCCGAAAGTAGGCCATCTGTAAAAAGAAGATTTCGTGACGATATCAGAACAGTGACAGTAAAGAAGATTTTTATTGATGGCATGGAAATTTCGCCAAAAAACAACTCATATACTGCGCTGCCATACAAACGTGTTACATTTACTGACGGATCAGCGCATCGTCAGTAAGAATTTCCTGCAATATTGATGGGCGAACAAAACTATCGGTGTTCTAAGTGTCCCCCTTTCTACTTCGTGTTCTCCCTCCATTACTGCCGGTGAAGAAGGTGCCGATCGGCGGTCCACCTTCAGCGACCACCTTCATCGGTGACCCACCTTCACCGGTCACCTTTATCGGCTAGAGCCCTCTCTCGAGCCGTTGTATCTGTTAGTGCCGGTGACGAAGCTGCCCATCAGCAACCCACCTCCTCTTCAATGACGATCTCAAGGTCCAAGTTAGTAAAACAGATGCTAGAGTACCCATGGAATTTGGTTTTGTGATATACTTCCGCAGTTGTGGCTGTCGACCATTTTGATTTTAGGGACAATGTGTAGAGCATGTTATATTTCAATTTCATGTAACATATTTTACTTTTATTTATGTTGGTTTACCCACACGTCCAAACTTCTCCCATTGATGCGTGTAAACCTAAGTCGAAGGATCAATTACCGTACTTCTTTTCATGTATTCAATGTCATGTACAAGTGCCATCCTAATATGGAAGATAGACTACAATTATCAAAAACATTGGTGACTTATTTCAGTTTAAATGGAGAAAGCAATTCATTTATATGCATTAATTGCACATTTCATTTGTTATGTTAATTGCAGGGGTTTTAATTGTATTCCCATTGTTTGGTTTGTACATAATACAATTCTAAAAAAATATGTTGTTTTACTAATGGGCAAAAACCATCAATGAAAAAGGCATTACTAACAGACGCTTCACGCAATAGAAAGAGATGCTTATTGAGAGACCGTCTTGATGTCAATGTAAACTACCTTTAATCAACGAGCTCATTTCGTCAATTAGATGGAAAATGTACTGATGGACATACTCGTCAGTAAATATCAAAGTTTTACCAACGTGACAATTCCATCAGCAAAGGGAACACCTTTATTGATGGAATCAGACTGTCAGTAAAGGTTAAGGTTTTACTGATGCAAGACTCTATTATTGCAAGTTGAAGTACAATGATGTTCTACGAAACCATCAGTTAAAGTTTTAGCAACACCATCTACAATGACGAACTCTGCTTGTCGTCAGTGATAGCTACAATTTTTAATGACACTTTCATCGTATCAGTAAAGCTTCTGTTTTTTGTAGTGTTGCTTTGTCTAGATATGACGGTGACAAATTGATGAATCCAGCAACACATAGGTAGCTCATTGGTGCACTTTAGTATCTCATATGAACACGACCAAATTTGCTTATGCGGTGAACAAAGTGTGCAAATTGATGCAACAACCTTCCACTATTCATTGGGTCACCATCAAGTGAATTCTCCATTGTGTGAAGCACAACATTAGCTGTGGACACTTGTTACACCCATCTACCACTTGTATCCTCATTGCTTACTACGATGTTGACCAGGCAGTAAACCCAGACAAACATAAATCCACTAGTGGGTGTATTGTCTTCCTTGAAGGTTCAGTCGCGTCGTAGTCAGCATGCAAACAACCTATTTTTGCCCGGTTATGTACGGAAGTAGAATATAGAGCTCTTGCTTCAACCACGTTAGAAGTTCTATCAATTACTCATTTTCATTTTCTTCGTAAGCTTCTAGTGCTAATGCTGGTGCTTCTCTGTGACGCTTTAAGTGCCACTTGTATTACCACCAATCCCATACCACACCAACAAACCAAACACATTGAGACCGACAACCACAACCACTTCATCTGTGAACATGTCGCTAACTAGCATGTAACTACTAGACATGTCTCTACCGATTCTCAAATTGCTGATATCATGACTAAAGCTCTATGTCGACCACATTTTGAAGAACTTCGGGTCAAGCACAACACCCTTGCTAGACCGTTGAACTTGAGGGGGGCTATTAGAGAAGAAAGATCAGAAGACAGATCTGGATCTTAATCCAGATCCGTGAGTCAAAGAAAACAATGAGGACTCATGCGGTTTCGGATCAAGATAAGGAAGTTGGAGATAATCTTGTCGCCAACCTTGTAGCGAAATCTAAAAATTATGATTCCAAATTTGAGCTGTGAAAATTATGTAAATCTCCTAGTTGCAAGGAGACATTTTCACATTGTAACGGTGAAACTTTAATAGAAGAACCTCTACCCTAATGCGACATTTGAGAGAGTGAGTGAGAATCTTGAGGCCGTGGACGTGAGTCGAACCACTTAAATACCGTGTGGTATCTTCTTCTTCTCATTCTTGTACCCTTTTTAAGCTCCAAGAAAATAGCTGCCAAGCTTGCACTGCTGTGACAAATTTAGATATTTTCGCTCATGGTTGGAATGTTGGATCCAGCTTGTGTTGTTTTTGTAGAAGTCCGGCTGACTTGGAACCAGGCGAGCTCGAGCGCTCCATTCTGCGGACTGTATTGCTGTTGAATTTTACTCGCCGAACCCCGTTTGTTTACCCGATCCCTAGTGCCGCAAACGGAGAGGCTTAATCTGGATGGGCCGAGCCGAGAAAGCGCGCGAAAGAAGGGAGAGTCGACTCAGAGAGGTGGCGCACCAAAGGAGCATCCCTTATACAGAGGAGGAGAAGTAAGCATCTATACAGCCCGAAACTGTTTCATCAATTTATTGTGTTCACTGTTCGTTTCTTTCCTCCAATATCTGTTGCAATCGGCATCCAAAACGGACCCCAGGCTGCATTTCTTGTGGAGTTATAGCGAGAATCAATGCCGATGCTACTGGCGAATCCTGAACCCATTGAACACTGGGATGGATTATGGCATAGGAGCCCTAGAGACTATTACCTTTGCCTTTTGCTTTGTTCTCCTACGATGGATTGGACGCTTCAATATGTTATATCTTATCTTGCATTTTTGGTTTTTGTCTTGGGAGTCTGGAAGAGGTAATAGTCATCTCTTTTCTTTCTGTCGTTACGATTTTGAGAATTAGGCGTCTTATCTAGCAACTGACGCAACAAAATGTCGCAACAAATGTATCTGTAGAGACCAGCTTGTACACCATTGTTCTCTAGAACGTCATGAAACTACATCCAACTTATAGCGTTTGCAGGTTCTTTTGAATTAGAAAACTAATGCATGCTAGGTGATTATATTTAAAACTAATGCATGCTAGGTGATTATATCAGTTACACGCTCTGTGGTTTTCATGTTGGTCAAGCAACCTTTTGTTCATAAAAGAAAGGAAACACAAGAGAGTATTTAGTTGTTCTGTTTATTTTCTTGAATCTGTTCAGTAGATGCATTTGAGTCTTGCTATCCTTAGAACCACCTTCCCCTAAATACTGTTTCACCTGATGACCATTCACTTAGTGCAGCATTGTTGTTATGTTTTTGACTTTTTTGTCATGCTTCTTCAGTTGCTCTAGTCTGATTTTCTATATAGATTAGCTCTTTTCTCTTCTCTTCCACAAATAATCAAATATTGACCTTGCTGACCTCTTTATTATGAGGATTAGCTGATTTTTTTTTATCCATGTAGCTTGCTTTTTGTTCATAAAACTGTATAAATTTGTCAGTTCCCTGTTTTCTGTTGCACTTTCTAAAATGGTTATCTTAAAAAAAATGCATGGTTGACTTGGACTTGAATTCCCTTCAACATTTGTGTGAACAAGGCAAAGGGAAAAAGGAACCATAAAGGACAGGAGGGTTATCCATGCTATCAAACCATGGATCAGCAACCCACTAGCTTACCAAGTCAGTAGTGAGTCAACTGTTACATAGTGTTATACTTATAATAACTAGTTATATACAGATTCTCTTAAAAAATTAATAAATCCCAGCTCGAGTCACCAAGTTGACCTGCTGAGTCACAAGACGAGAACGCCTTCATCAAGTCCCAAGGTGCTGGGTTTTAAGATTTTACCTTATTGCAGGTATAAGAGCCAGTCAATTGTCCATGACAAATTGCAAGCCAAATTCACATTTTTGCTGCTGTCACTGCTTTTCCCTCCTCTAATCATATGCTTCCAAAGCAGCTGAGCTGAATCTATTTCAGCTGCACCAGCAGTATTTACACTACCAATGGATCTTGCTATGACCACTTGCAACTATCTTTCTTTTATCAGCCATTACATTTGAAAAGCTAAAACTGAAAATTAAGTTGCTGGTAAAGCAAAAAGAAATAAGACAAAAGCAAAATTAATAATAAAGAACATAGATGAAGAAAATACATAAACACATAAATAGATATATACATGTATATGTACAAAGTACTAAATGGTGGCTCCCTTATTTTTGGTGAAAAGTGCACTTGGGAAAAGAAATATGGAAAATGACCCAATAAATGTGCCTATTCCTCTCTCTCTCTCTCTCTATATATATATATATATGTATATATGTGTGTGTATATATATATATATATAAAGAATGTTGAACTTTAACATCAAATCTGAAGAAGAAGAAGAAGAAGAAGAAAGAGATAGTTGAGAGAAGGAAGGGAGGAGAGAACGAGAGAGGTCACGAGAGAGAGAAGGGAGCACATTACTTGTTATGGCTCCTTTACTTCTTATTCAATAAAAAGGAACTAATTAGGGTTATGTTTAACCGTTTACATAAAGAGTCCAATAGTACTTAAAATTCAAAGAACTACCTAATAATAAAGTTCCAAAATACAGAAAACCTCAAACCAATACATTTTCTCAACAAAGAAAACAGCAAGATGTCCTCTTCTTTGTCCGAAAATGGGTTTGATTAGCTTCACCTATGAGAATTTATGAAAGAATTTCAAACAAAACAACTCAAGTCTACTGCAGACTGAAATAGTGCAACTGTGCAGTTCTGAACATGACTGCAGTAGCGTCTGTGCAGTTCTAACCTGACTGCATAGTGCAGTTCTAGTAGAACCGCATACTGCATTCACATATGCTGATAGCCTGATAATAACAATTATTTAGGAAATACTCAACATTATTTTCTGGTATGAAGCTCGGCAGTCGGTATCGACAGTTTGTTTTAAGGCATTTAGCATTTTAAGAGAACTAAAAGCAAACAAACTATAGAAAATACAAGGGAAACACATAGTAAATGCACAAAGCTGCTAAGGACGAACTGTTTTACATACCGGAAAAAATCCATACAAGAAAACAATGCTGCATCAACAGGTAACATCATGAGTGTTGAATATTGGAGGAAGAAGGGGATGAGAGAGAGAGAGAGAGAGAGAGAGAGAGAGGAAACAGTTTCTTCCTTACTCACGTGACCCTAATCTCATATTAAAAGAGATTAGGGTTGGCAATATAATAATTACAGATTCAGTCCACTAAATATAAGAAAATATTTAAAGAACTACTATTCAACTTTCTAATATTGCAGAAACACTCTTTAACACTCCTCCTCAAGCAGGAGCATAGATGTCAATCATGCTCAGCTTGTTATAACCTCTCAGGAAATTGCCTATGGGAAGAGCTTAGTGAACATATCAGCTGCCTGATCTTCAGAGAAGACATGAATAGTGCTAATAATTCATTCTTGAACTAAATCCCGAACATAGTGGCAATCCACTTCAATATGTTTTGTCCTCTCATGAAAGACAGGATTGTTAGCAATATAGGTAGTTGCCTTGTTGTCACAATCAATGTTATCACTGCTGTATCGTATCGTGTATCGGTCGGGCCGACCCATACACCGTATTATAACGTATCGTAAATGTATCGTAACGTATCGTAAAATTATTATTTTTTAATTTGTAAAAAATATTAAAAAATTATAAAAAATAGAAAAAAATCAGAAAAAATCTAACAAATCCCAAAAAAACAAGTAAAAATCAGAAAAACTCAAGAAAAATGTATTTAAAGGAACATTCATCATTCATGTATATGAAGTATGAACTATGAACTTATGAAGTATGCATATGAACAACACATTCCAAAATAAGAAATCAAACATTCAAAAATCAAAATAACATACTAAGCAGCCGAAGAGTATTCAATTACATCACAATTCATAAGTTCAGAAGTCAAAACATATAGACATAGTTATCATATTTCATGATTCAACAAAAAGCCTCGTCAATCGTCATCTGCAATCTGCATCATCATCTTCATTCTTCATCATCATCTTCATTTTCTTCATTAAGTGCTTCTTGATCTATCCCCTTTGTTGCAAATGGAATGTCACCAACATTCCATTGCTCCTCAGCCTCTCCTTCTTCAATAATCTCTGCTGCTTCTTCAACGCTCAAAAAATCAAGATCGTCTTCATCAAGTATTGCAGATGGTTCTTCTTCAACCCAAGAATCTAATATATCAAAATGATCAATGTTGATAGGATCATATTGAGTGTGATGCTTCCTCGTATATGTGGTTTCTAGTTGCCTAACAAGAGAAAAGTTTAACAAATTGTTAGGAATTAAAATATATATTAGAATTTGCTATTTTGTATAACAAATGTTTACCTTTGTCTCAACTTCATATTATAACGAATGTAAACAAGGTCATTCAACCTTTTATGTTCCAGCCTATTCCTCTTCTTACTGTGGATGTGCTGAAATACACTCCAATTTCTTTCACATCCAGTTGCATTACATGTTTGGCTGAGAATTCTAATTGCAAGACAGATGGAAAGTAAAACTGAGAGAATAATATATGAGAAGGTAAAAATGTAGAGTAGAAGCTAAACAACAAAAAGTATAAAGTCTCTTTTTCTAATACCTGGACGCATAGTTGTCCTGCATCAAACTGCTGTGTCTCTCGCCATGGTACCAGAAGCCGTATCATATTTGTTGATCGACATATGGATAGCGTCTTGTTCTTTACTATCACTTACTAATACGTCAATACAATCCAACATGCCATACTCGACCTCTCTGTCCTTCTTAAAAGTGGGAAGATATCTAATAGCAGGATTTAGGTAGTAGGCTGTTGCATGAAGAGGGCGATGAAATTGTCCAGACCACCTTTCATCTATAATCTTCCACATAGGCATGTATAACTTCTTTTTTCCCTTCATATTATCTCTAATGGCCTCCTTGACTTTGTCCATAGACTCATATAAATATCCAATAAAAGGTCTATCTTTACTATCAACTAATCTGAGGACTTTCACTAGAGGTACACAAATCTTCAATAAGTGCACACATGATTTCCAAAAATCAGCATCGAAGATGGTATCCACAACTATCGTAGCCTTTTTTTTTTATAAGCATGTGGATATGCAGCCCAATCATCACTTGAAAACATCTGCCTGAGAGGAGTTCTTTGCTTGACTATACCCTGCACAGTCAAAACATTTGTAGCAAATTGTGTTTGTGCAGGTCGAATCAATTCAGCCCCATTTGTGAATTTCCTCATCAAATTCAAGACATAAGCATGATTATAAATAAACTTCGTGATTTCTTGGCATCTATGAATTGTCAACTTCATATCATCTCTTTCACCAAGATCCTGAAACATAAGATTTACACAGTGAGCAGCACATGGACTCCAATAAAATGTCCTATATCATGCTGCTAACATTTCACCTGCAGCTTTATAATTTGCTGCATTATCATTGATAAATTGTATGACATTTTCAGGCCCAACTTCTTGTATAACTTTATCAAAAATCCCAAACAAAACATCAACAGTCTTAGGAGTATCAAACAAATCAACAGATTTTAAGAACATAGTACCAAGGAGGCAATATACAAGGAAATTTACCAATGTTCTGTTCTTGATGTTTGTCCACCCATATGCCATTACACTGCATCCTGTAGCTTTCCAGCTCAATTTTAGTTCATCACAATATGTCTGACATCTCTAACTACATTGTTGAGAATTTTACCTCGCAATTTATGAAAAGAGGACATTTTATACCCTCGACCTACACTAGCAATCACATCTGCTATAGGCTGAAAATGATAAGAGTTTGCTGCATTGAAGGGAATGGATGCATCATAGAACCACTTTCCTATGGTTTCATCTGCTGCTTCAACAATATCCTTTGATTGCATGGCTATACGAATCTTAGGCTCAGCACCAACAACAATATAATTGGGAAAAAAATTCTTGATCGAACTAGACATATTACTCGACCTCATAGTAGGTACTCTACCACCACTAGTACGACCATGACTCCTGCCACGTCCTTGTGAAACTGAACTTGCACTTGCACCTCTTCTTTTTTTGGTTGCAGTTGCAGAAGAACCACCTCCATGCATGATGTCTTTCCCTTTAGCTGTTCCCAAACTGACACCAACATGTTCTTCTTCAAGCTCAACAACATCTTCACCTTCACTTTCTTCCTCTTCATGTGGGTCCCCATATCCTTCCTCTCTTGCATTTCCTTTTCAATCCTATTTGCTTTCACTGCATTAAGAAGCTCCATACATTGGTGCTTTACATACGCTGGCAATGGGTTCTCTTGGGAGCCATTGCAAGCAGCCACTTCGTTGTGTACCAGCTATATGGTTTTTAAAACGAGAGATCCCTCCTGATATGATTTGCTTACAATAATTGCACTTAACTCTTGACCTATCTTTGGGATTCACCCTTGTACACCACTGCCATGCAGGATCCGACATTATATCTTCACAAAACAAGTAAAAACATACAAATAAATGTAGGAAATAAGAGAAATGAACGATTCAACGACAAAAATAAGTTATTTCTTACCTTCTTGGTGTTAGAAACCAAAAAACCCTCTTTCTCCAAGTTTCCCACCGTCCCGAGACTCCCCACAACAAGAAATAAAGCTTTTTCACCGGCAAATCTTGATGCAAATGGAGAAAATCTCTCCCTCACACGTCTCTTGCAGTGTTTAGAAACAAGAGAAGAGAGAGAGAGGAGCGTACGTTTGAAAAAAAGACACAAAAAAGGGGCCGTCGGGCCTCTTTTTCATTTTACTCCTGTATCACACGATACAGGCAGTACGTGTGCGATACGCATGCGTATCGTGTATAGAACGTGTGTCGTATCGTTTTTGTTGATAAACATTGGTCACAATACATATTCATTGGGAGATTCACTGAAACACCCAACTCTAGAAGTAATGATCTGACCCATGACATTTCAGCCGTAGTTTGAGCCATAGCCCTATATTCCTACTCAACATTAGATCGGGCCACCACATTCTGCTTCTTGCTCCTTCAAGAAATAAGATTACCTCCCACAAAAACACAAAAACCTGTAATAGACTTTCTGTCATCTACAGATCCTGCATAATCAGTATCACTATATGCTTCAATGTCAACACCTTCTTCCTTTTTGAACCATAACCCCTTTCCTCAGACTGATTTTAGGTATCTGACAACCATTAGAGCAGCGTCCCAATGAACTTTCCTGGGTTTTTTCATGAATTGACTTAGTTTATTCACAGTGAAGCTAATGTTAGAGCGAGTTACAGTAAAATATAGCAGATCTCTGTAAGATTTAAAGTCAAAAGGCTCTGAATTATCATCATGTATATGAATGCGAAAGTTCATGGGAAGAGTAGCAGGTTTAGCCCCCAATAAACCTGTTTCTTGCAGAAGATCCAAAGCATATTTTCTCTGAGATACTACAACTCATTTACTACTAGGGGCCACCTCAATACCAAGGAAATAATGGAGTTGTCCAAGGTCTTTTATGACAAAGTGTTTCTGAAGAAATTCCTTTGTCTGAGCTATCTCTTGATCACTTTGCCCAATGAGAACAATATCATCAACGTGAACAATTAATATCACTATACCAGATGTACCTTGCTTGATAAACAATGAGTGATCAAGTTGAGACCGCCGAAAGCCACATTTACATAAGACCTCAGATAGCTTATGAAATCATGCACGAGGACTCTGTTTAAGCCCATAAATAGCCTTCTTTAATTTGCATACCTTGGAACACTCCCCCTGTCGCTCAAAACCAGGTGGTTGCAACATATAGACAGTTTCAGAAAGATCTTCATATAGAAAAGCATTTTTCACGTCCAGCTAAAATAAAGGCCATTGTCGCTAGACAACAAGTGATATAATAAGTCGAATAGAGCCCAATCGATCCATGGGTGAAAAAGTCTCAAAGAAGTCGACACCATAAATCTGTGTATATCCTTTAGCGACAAGACATGCCTTGAACCGTTCAACTGAACCATCAGAATGATACTTGATGGTGAACACCCACTTGGAGCCAACCACATTACGGTGCCTCGGTGGATCCACCAATTCCCAAGTCTCTCGAGAGATAAGAGCATCCATTTCCTCCTGCATGGCATGCCACCACAGTGAATCTAATAGGGCTTGATAGTGAGACGAAGGGATCATGTGTGACTAGGCAGAGCTCGATCAAACTGCACCAAACTTGTACTCAAATGGTCAGTAGAGACAAAATTAGAAATCAGGTGTAGTGTGCACTGTCGCTTTCCCTTACGAATAGCAATAGGGAGATCATCTGCATAGTGTTCATCATTTAAACCTGAATCAGTCTGATCAGTGGAGCTTACCTCCTGAGAAGACGCTGGTAGGGGGTTGGGAGAGGGACCAAGACGACGAGTGTAAACCAATGGAGGATCAAGGAAACGTTCATGTGACATAGGTTTAGATGGCGGGACATAGGTTTAGATGGCTGGAATGACTCAAGGGACACTGGTGTAATAGGAAGAGGAACAAGTATAGGCATCTCAGACGAAGGAGGACTCGAAGGGGAAAAATAAGGACGAGACTCAAAGAATGTAACATCCACACTGATAATCTCTTTCTTGGTCTGGGGATCAAAGCACTTATATCCTTTTTGATTGGCAGAGTATCCAATAAATACACATTTGATGGCTTGGGCAACAAGTTTGTTTTTGTTTGGGCCTAGGATGTGTGCAAAGCAAGTGCATCCAAATACGTGGGAATCTTCTTTCATTTGGGTCTACCGTGAAGTTAGACGGCTCAAACTATGAAATCTGGTCTCGCGTATTTAGGATGTCTGTTAAGGGGCACAGAAAGAAACATGTTATTGAGGAGGAAGAACCCCTAACCAAGACATGAAAATATTCTACATGGGAAGAAGATAACAATATTGTTATGTCATGGATTATGAACAGCGTGCAGACACACATCACTCCTATGATTGCATATTGTACCTCTTCCAAGCATATGTGGGAATTTCTGAAGCAAACGTACTCCCATGATAAGAGTATGAGCAAAGTCTTGCAGGTTGAAGAAGAACTCCTTAAACTCCAACAAGGTGACTCAGATCTGGCCCAATACTTTGCGTCAGTCAAATCAGCCTATGAGAGACTCAAAGCCCTACGTTCCCCGTGTTAATCATGCTACAAAACCCACTTTGAGCAGCACATGGTGGCAAAATTTTTAGCTGGGTTATCTCCTGATTTTGCAACGGCCAAAGCCCAAATGTTGACTGGGGCTGAAATTCCAGACCTGGCTGAGGCGTATAACAGGCTAAGTCGTCCGGCAGTGACTCTCTCTCCATCCTCAACTGATGCACCCTCTTCAGCATTAGCTGTCCCAGGAGGTCGTGGGCAGTCCTTAGCCATCTCAGGAAGCCGAGGACATGCTTTCAATAGAGGGAAAGGAGGTCGTAGTTCAGGAGGTGGACGTGGTAGATTACAATGCATGTTCTGTGGAAGACTTGGTCATCTAGAAGATAGATGCTGAAATAAACATGGTCGCCCAATGATTCGAGGCTTTGAGTCATCACAGATCAAGAGTTCTTCTCATATCCCAAAAGCTTCACATGTTGAAGATGACCATACAGAATCAAATGCAGAAAAGGTCACTGTTGGTATGAGTAAATCAGAGTATGAACAATTTCTGGCACAGAAAACCTCATCTTCCTCCTTAGCGTCTACAGTTGTGGGTGATTTTGCTTTTTCCACCATTATGCAGAACCAAGACCCAGGTATGTCATGGATTATTGATTCTGGAGCCTCCAAACACTTTTGCAGTCAACCAAATTTATTCATTGTGCTTCATCATTTTCCTCAACCTAGATAGGTGAAGCTTGTAGATGGGAGATTATCTCCTATTATCGGTTGGGGTAGTGTGAAAATTTCTGATTGTTTAACCGTGAATAATGTATTGTTTGCTCCTGACTTTCCCACTCATCTTCTCTCTGTTAAAGGGCTGACTCATGATTTGAACTGTAGAGTCAGTTTTGATCCTGGTTCGTGTTGGTTTTAGGACTTGTAGACTGGGAGGATGATTGGTGGAGGCCATGAACGAGGGGGAGTCTATTTCCTGTCTGAGGCCATGGACACAACTGCTACATCAGTTCCATCTAAACCTACGAATCTTCAGTGGCATCTCATACTTGGGCATCCATCGGTGCCAAAACATCGTTGCTTGTTTCCTCAGCTTTCCATGTCAGAGTCACTCCAGCGTGAAGTCTGTCAACTTGGGAAACACACTAGGAGTAGTTTTCCTTCGAGTCTAAGTCCTTCAAGTCATAGTATATTTGATTTACTTCATGTCAATGTGTGGGGGCTTAGCCATACTGCTAGCCAGTCTAAATTTTGGTATTATCTAGTTGTAGTTGATGATTTCTCTCGTGTTAGTTGGGTTTTCCTTTTGAAGGAACGGTCTGCAGTTATATGTATCCTTCAAAATCTTATTATTGAAATAAAAACTCAATTTGGTGTTTCTGTTAAGTCTGTTCACACTGACAATGCTCTTGAATTCAAATCGTCCAATCTTTTACAATTTTACTCAAAACATGAGATTGTTCCTCAATTCACCTGTCCACATACCTCGCCACAGAATGGGGTTGCAGAGAGAAAACATCGACATTTGTTCGAAGTTGCTCGTACTCTCATGATACAGAGCCATGTACCATTTTACTTTTGGGGGGATGCGATCCTAACTGCTTGTTACTTCCTTAATCGCCTACCATCATCATGTATACTTAACAAATTCCAATTCAAATGCTTTGCCCGGATCATCCACTGTTTCAAACTCCACCTCGTGTGTTTGGATACACATGCTTTGTTCATATCCTTGGACCAAAGCGAGATAAACTTGCTGCCAAACCCGAAAATTTGGTTATCCCAAGAACCAACGAGGCTACAAATGCTTTCACCCTCTCACCCAGAAAGAGTATGTCATTGCGGACATCACATTCTTTGAGTCCCGTCCATATTTCCCACAACCATCTACCTCTTGCCCTGAGAGTCTCCCTCAATGTCCTTTGCCAATCCCACCTTTCCCTCTTACGTCCCTTCTGAGTTCATCACCGCCCTGAAATCGTTTTCCGGATCCTCCATTAGTCTACTCTCGCCAACAGGGTCTCTCACATGGCTCTCCTCCATCATCCTCTCCTGAGGTAAGTGTACCTGATTCCTCACCTCCGGTTATCTCTGACTCGCAGGACCTTCCTATTGCCTTGCGGAAGGGTAGACGTCAATGCACCATTCATCCCATTTCACAGTTCGTGACGTCTGAATATGTAAGTGACAAGGTGCAACAATTTATTCATGCTCTATCTACTTATACTACTCCGACATGTCATCAGCAAGCATTACTAGACCCTAATTGGTGCCAGGCTATGGAAGAGGAAATACATACTTTACAAGAACGCCACATGTGGGACCTTGTTGCTCCTCCTTCCGGTTGTGATATTGTTGATCCAAATGGGTATTCACTATCAAATACCATGCAGATGGCACCCTTGAACACTATAAAGCTCGGTTGGTTGCAAAAGGATATACTCGGACCTATGGTATTGATTTCTTTGACACCTTCTCGCCAGTGGCCCGGTTAGGTATCATTCGCCTCTTGATTTCTCTTGCAGTTCACTATGACTGGCAGATGCATCAATTGGATGTCAAAAATGCATTCTTGTATGACGATCTTCAGGAGACCGTTTATATGCAACAACCACTTGGCTTCGAGGTTTAGGGGGAGTGTGGGAAGGTGTGCAAATTGCGGAAGGCTATATACGGATTGAAACAAAGTCCCCATGCGTGGTTTCATAAACTATTTGATATTGTCTCACAGAGTGGATTCCAAAGGTCACCTCTTGATTATTCAGTGTTTGTTAAGAAGGGAGAGTTGGGTATGGTTATCTTGGCAGTATATGTTGATGATATTGTATTGATCGGCAACTATAAACAAGGTATATCTAAGACCAAAGAATTTCTTCAAAAGCACTTTGTCACAAAAGATCTTGAACACTTGAGATACTTCCTTGGAATAGAAGTGGCTCGTTGTAAGGAAGTGTAGAAATACGAACAAGAAGAGGAAGAGGAACAACAATCACGATGTAACGTGGAAAACCCTCAACACGAGGGAGAAAAAACCACGAATGAGGAGGAGTTGGTGCCCACTAGCAGCCAGACTCTCTCTCTCTTTTGATTATCATTCACATAAGGATTAGGGTTACATGACTTAAGTAGTGCCCAAAACGGGCTACAAGGCGGGTCGGGTATGGATCCGGACCCGAAACATACGATCTATCAACACTCCCCCTCAAGTTGGGCATACATATCAAACATGCCCAACTTGGATACATTCCTCTCAAATGAAGCTGAAGGAAGAGCTTTCGTCAGAACATCAGCAGTTTGGTCTTCAGACTTCATGTAAGGTAAGATCAACTCTTTCGCATCAATTCTTTCCCGAATGAAGTGACGATCAATTTCAACATGTTTTGTTCTGTCATGAAGAACAGGATTGTTGGCTAAGTTGATTGCAGATTTGTTATCAAAGTACATCTTCATAGGTCATTCAATCTCTATTCCAATGTCAGTCAGCAATATCTTCAACCATAGTAATTCTGACACTCCCATAGCAACTGCCCTATATTCTGCCTCTGCACTAGATCTGAGCAAACATCCTGTCTCTTGCTCCTCCATACAACAAGGTTTCCTCCCAAGTAGACACAGTACCCTGTAGTAGATCGTCTGGTATCACCACAACCTGCCCAATCCGCATCAGAATAGCCCTCGATTTCCACAGTCTCTTGTTTCACATACAGGAGTCCCTTGCCAGGATTTTTCTTCAGGTAGCATAGCACTTTGTCCACAGCCTTCAGATGTGCATCGGTTGGTGCATGCATGAATTGGCTCAAAACATTCACCGCAAAGGTGATATTAGGTCTCGTGAGAGTAAGATAAATCAACTTCCCAACCAGACGTTGATATCTTCCCTTGTCTTCTTCACAGAGAGGCTCTCCATCTCTAAGGCTCAACTTGTGCCCAGTGTCAAATGGGGTAGGAGTAGGTCTACATCCCAATTTACCAGTTTCTTCCAGCAGATCTAATGTGTATTTCCTTTGGTTTAGTACAAGACCAGTACTAGACCTAGCAACCTCCATACCAAGAAAATACCTTAGCTTGCCAAGATCTTTGAGATCGAATTCTGTAGCCAGTAACCCTTTTAGCTTGATAATCTCCTCCTCATCATCTCCTGTGACAATCATGTCATCTACGTTGACCAGCAGGAGAGTAACCCTGCTCTCCTTCTTCTTCACAAACAGAGTGTGATCTCCATTTCCTTGTTTGTATCCATCACGTATCATCACTCTTCTCAGTCGTTCGAACCACGCTCTGGGCGATTGCTTAAGGCCATATAAGGCCTTTTTCAGCTTACAACATTTTTCTGGTTCTTCATATCCTGGAGGCATATGCATATATACTTCTTCTTCGAGGTCACCATTGAGGAATGCATTCTTAACATCTAGTTGATACATCTTCCACTCCTTCATCACAGCTAGGGATATAACCACCCTCACTGTCTTCATTTTCGCAACAGGAGCAAAGGTTTCCAAGTAATCAATTCCATATTTCTGGCTAAATCCCTTGGCCACAAGTCGAGCTTTATATCTTTCAACACTCCCATCTGGTTTGTACTTGATGGTATACACCCATTTGGATCCAACTAAGTGAGCGGCTTCAGGAATCTTCACCACTTCCCATGTCATATTTCTTCTCAGGGCATCTAATTCTTCTTTCATTGCATCAGCCCACTTGGAGTCACTTTGAGCTTCAGCAACAGTCCTGGGGATCACAGCCAAAGAAAGAGTAGAAACAAAACACTTGTAATCTTTTCCAAGTCTGGAATAAGAAACAAAATTACCAATGGGGTGTTGAGTACATGACCTGACACCCTTTTTCAGGGCAATGGGAAGATCTTCATTCTTCTTTTCAACCTCATCATGAGTCTCCACGGTAGGACTTGGTTCATCCAGGGAAGGAGTGGCATTGGGATTGGAAGTAGATCTAGCATCACAAGTCATCATCTCTGTCCGAGTACCTCGTCTAGAGTAAAACTGTCCAAATAACCGAGGGCCTTCCTTCTCAATGCTAGTGTCACACCTTTCCTCCTTCTCAGGCACATCAACAGTAGTAAGCAATTTTGCTTTCTTGTAGTCCAAAAAATCTATAAACTGAAGTTCCTATCTCTGAGAATACTCTTCCCTGCTCACAGACTTCTCCCCCTGAAGAGGATTCTCACCAAAGTAAGAGGCATGTTCTAAGAAGGTAACATCCCTCGTAACATAAACTCGACCAGTAATAGGATCAATACATTTGTATCCTTTTTGCGTAGGAGAGTATCCAACAAAGACACCTTTGATAGACCTAGGATCAAGTTTCTTGACATTTGGACTGTGATCATGGATAAAACATACACAACCAAAAATACGAGGAGGAAGAGGGAATGGTGGACGACTGCCAGGAAGCAACGAGTGGGGAGTCCTATCATTCAAAACACGATTGGGCATGCGGTTAATAAGATAGGCACTAGTAAGAACAGCATCACCCCAATAGTGTTTAGGAAGATTTCTCTGAAACAAAAGAGCCCTGGTGACATTAAGAAGTTGACGATTTTTCCTTTCAGCAACCCCATTTTGAGGGGGGTGTAACTACAAGATGTTTCATGAACAATCCCCCGTTGTCTAAGAAACTCCTCAACAGGCTGACACATGTACTCACGGGCATTATCGGACCGGAAAGTTTTAACATTCGCACCATATTGGGTATGCACAAGAAGAATGAATGTCTCGATGATACGAGGAACCTCACTGCGGTCTTTTAACAAGTACACAAACGTAGCACGAGAGAAATCATCAATGAAAGTGATAAAATACTGGAAACCTTGACGGGTATAAATTCCTGAAGGTCCCCATACATCAGAGTGAATCAGGGAAAAAGCTTCATTAACACAACTAGTAGAAAGAGGGTACGAAGCCCTCACATGTTTGGCAAACTGACAAACATCACAAGAAATGGAAGACAAATCAAAGGAGGAACACAAGTCTCGAAACAAATGTTTCAAAATCCCAAAAGGTAAATGCCCAAAACGTTCATGCCAGTACATAAAGGACTGAAGACAATCTTCTCTTCTCTTATCTGTCTTGCGGATCGCTGTCAACAGAGCAGTAGCCACACGTATGGGAAGACGATATAATCCATCAGAAGCTAAACCAATCCCAATCCTCTTCCCTGTCACCAAGTCCTGCAAAACACAGCGATCGACAGAGAAAATAAGTTCACAATTCAATTCTTTAGTAAGTCTACTGACTGACAAGAGATTTAAAGGAAACTGGGGAACATGTAAAGCGCCCTACACATGAAATTTGTCCAACAAGGACAGAGTGCCTACGCCTGCCACACAGGTAGAAGAACCATCTGCAAGAGAAACACGTTCCTTTCCCGAGGACAACTTATACTCATGAAACAATTTTGGATTACCTGTCATGTGATGAGTAGCACCACTATCGACAATCCATTCTCCCACAGAAGAGTTACCTTTATTGCCAATAACTGCAAGAGCATGATTAGCTGTAGTGTCCTCTGAGGTCTCAATCTTGTTGACATCGATCCTGCCCAAATAAGCCCTTAGTTCACGAAGCTGATCAGCCGAAATAGAAAGTTTTTCCCCACTGGATTTGGGCGTCCCAGGCCCACGTGTCTTCCCACTAGAAGACCTCCCTCTATTGCCTTTCTTGTCTGGATAGAGATCCCAACAGTAATCGACGGTGTGACCCATCTTCTTGCAGTGTGTGCATCGGCGAGGGGGTCTAGCCAAGCCTCCAGGTCCACGGCTCACAAGGGCTGATCTCTCATGAGAGAGATCAAGATCCCTCTTGCTTTCATTGGTTACCAGCCTTCTCTGTTCTTCTGCTTCAACAACCGAGAGTATATATCTTCAATACTGGACACCTCTCCAGAATTCAGAATCTGGCTCCGAACACCTTCAAACTCATCATTTAAGCCAGCTAAAAAGAGGAACACTCTGTTTTCCCATTTCTGGGCAATGTAAACTGCCTGATCTTGGGGACAGTGCCACGGAATATCAGAGTGATTGTCAAGTTCTTCCCACTTTGCTTTCAAAGCCCCATAGTATTCTGCAATAGAAGAGTTCCCTTGGCGAAGGTTATAAACAGTCTTCATTACTTGATAAGTGCGAATGACCGTCTTCTTCTGGCCATACATTTGCTCAAGGACCACCCACATGTCTCGTGCAGTCTTCTTCCGAAGGATAAGAGGCTGAATCTCAGCGGAGACAGAGTTAACAATCCACGTTTTTACTTGATTGTCCTCATGGAACCAAGTGTACCACGCATCACTTGCTCTTGCTGGTTCAGGGTTGCTCCCGTCGATATAGGCCATCCGACCACGGCCAGCAATCCCCATAGTCATAGCCGGCGACCACGAGAAATAGTTCTCCTTTGTGAGGCGAAGAGTAATAACCTGCACAGGAACGTTCTCGTGTCTCACAGTTCCAATTTCAGTTTGACTGACCATCGACGAGGAAGAAGAGGCTGCCATAATGACAGACCCACACAACGACGAGAGCAACAAAGGCAGGGAGCAACTGCAGCGTGGAACCCTGAAGACGGCGGCGGTGGCAGAAGGGCGGAGCGTGAGGCGCTTGACGGCAGCGGGAACAGAAAACGGCGGCGGGAGGCCCTTGGCGGCGCAAGAGCAGAGGGCGGCGCTTGGAGGCGCTCGCCGAGTGCAGGAGGACGAGCGGCGGAAGGGCGGACGGCGGCGGCAGTCGTCTTGGCGTCGGACGACGGCGATAAGCAGTGGCTCCATCCGACGATAAACAGGTCGGGGCGCCTCCTCCAACACGTTAATGCCGGAACTTCACGGCTCTGATACCATGTAGAAATACAAACAAGAAGAGGAAGAGGAACAACAATCACGATGTAACGTGGAAAACCCTCAACACGAGGGAGAAAAAACCACGAATGAGGAGGAGTTGGTGCCCACTAACAACCAGACTCTCTCTCTCTTTTGATTATCATTCACATAAGGATTAGGGTTACATGACTTAAGTAGTGCCCAAAACGGGCTACAAGGCGGGTCGGGTATGGATCCGGACCCGAAACATACGATCTATCAACAGGAAGAAATAGTTCTCTCTCAAAGAAAGTACATTTTAGCCTTATTGCAAGACACTGGAATGTTGGGTGCAAAACCTGCCACCATTCCCATGAATCCTCGATTGCACTTACATGATGAGCAGTCAGAACCTGTAAAAGCCAAGATGTATAGATCCTTAATTGGAAAGCTTCTTTATGTGACAGTTACAAGACCGGATATTAGTTTTGCAGTGGGAAAGCTGAGTCAATTTATGGAGAAACCAAGGTAGATTCATTGGGAAGTTGCATTGATGATAGTCAAATACTTAAAGTCCTCTCCTGGTAAAGGACTACTATTCAAGAAAGGGAAAACCTTAGATGTCCAAGCCTATAGTGATGCAGACTATGCAGGATCCGTTGAAGATAGAAAATCTACTACTAGATTTTGTGTTTTTGTATGAGAGAATCTTATATCCTGGAGGAGCAAGAAACAGAATGTGGTCTCATGATCTAGTGCTGAGTCAGAATATAGGGCAATGGCCCAAATGACAACAAAATTAACATGGGTTAAATCCATGCTTGAAAGCCTTGACATTCCAGTTCAACTATTTATGACAATGTTTTGTGATAACAGGGCAGCCACCTATATTGCAAATAACCCAGTCTTTCACGAACGAACTAAACGCATCGAAGTAGACTGCCATTACATTTGTGATTTAGTTCAAGGAGGAGTGATTTATACAACTCACGTGGTCTCTGAAGAACAAACTGCTGATATCTTTACTAAAGCTCTTGCAATTAGTGAATTTTCAAAGTGTTGTAACAAGCTGAGCATGGTAGATATCTATGCTCCAGCTTGAGGGGGAGTGTTGACGTTGAGGTAGTTTTTAGAATATTAAAGAACTTTACAGTTCTTTAATTATTTACAATAACTTTTTGGTTTACATTGTAATTCTGTTTTGTACCCTAATTCTCCCTTAAGGGTTAGGGTAAGTGATCAATAAGATTTTTGGACGTTTTTCTTCTCTCTCTTTCTCTCACGATCACAAACTCAACAAAATAATTTCAGCCGATGACCGCAACACAAGCAGGAACTTTACGATTAGCAGCAGTCCACAACTAATGAGATCTCAACTTATAGATTTCATATCCACGATCTGCAGGTCATTCTGCTCCTCACATCAAATTACATCCACAAGCAGCAGATTGACTCTGCCCCACACAGTCAACATAAAAATCTGATTACAGCAGAAGTAACCTCCATGAGATCCACTTAAGTATCAGGTTGAACACAAACACAAAACAAATCGGAAGACTGTTTTCAGACGTGGATAGCAGGCAACACTTTCAGATGTCGATAATAGGTAGCAAACAAGCACAAGTTTGACAGCAGAGAAAACCTGTCTAACTTCAACGATACACAGAGAAAACAGAAATCTGCCTACTCCATACAATTTCAAACTTGTCTCACTTCAATGATGTAGGGAAAAGACTGAACCTGCCAACACGACATACCTTTGCCTGTGGGAATCCACCAGGCACCACACAACTAAACAGATCAGACTGCCCTAGCAGATCCGACGTTCTTTGGCCTAAACATCTTCCACGGCTGCACTTGAGTTAGACCTGATTTTGCAGCAAAGTCTGATCTGATTCACCATTTGAGCGACGTGATATGCTTCAATGGCAGCAGCTTTCAGCAACTTCACGACAGCAGCAACAACACAAGCGTGCTAATCATGTTTTCACATGTTAAAACGTGATTAGCCCCTATCCAACCAACCAATCAACTTGCTTGTTTTGTAAACAGCAAGAACCCTAGGTGTGAAACCCTAGTTTGGCGGAAGTGAGGAGAAATGAGAGGAGAAGGGAACCTTAGGCGTGAAACCCTAGATCACACAGCCCTAGGTTTGTTGCTTTGCTACCATGTTGAATATTGGAGGAAGAAGGGGATGTGAGAGAGAGAGAGAGAGAGAGAGAGGAAACACTTTCTTCCTTATTCACGTGACCCTAATCTCATATTAAAAGAGATTAGGGTTGGCAATATAACAATTACAGATTCAGTTCACTAAATATAAGAAAATATTTAAATAACTACTATTCAACTTTCTAATATTGCAGAAACATCTTTAACAATGCGAAAATGAAAAAGTATGAACTGATGATTGAATACCATTAGTAATAAGAATAAAAAGAACATTGAAGCAGCGTAGGAAAGAAGGAGAAGTCGACTCAATACCAATTGCCGGAGGGCAGAATGAAATCGCCAGAGATTTGAGGGCTTGACAGAAAAATGAAAATAGGGATTGCTGGAGGAAAACGATGCCCAGACATGCACGAATGTGTCCAAGATGTTCAACATATTGGGTACCTGCTGTTTCATTGGAGCTAACACCAGTCAACAAAAAAAGTCACGGAAAAATATCACAGACAAGTCAAGAGCACTATCAACCCACAGATGTTGCTTAGAGCCCTCGACTCCATCAAAGGCTCTTATTTGCCAATGTATAGACATAGTAACAAAGAAAAAAGAAAAAAGGAAGCCCTAATTATTGGACAAAAAATAACTTGCTCACTTTTGATCGAGTCCAGAAATGGTTGGATATGGTCATGGGTGCATTGACTGCAACCAATACCCTTTGACACATGTCCTGGCTGTGTCCTGGGCTGTACTTGTACCTGTTTTGGGTCGTATGGACACGGGTATGGAGCTAGACAAAGGTGTCCATGAGACATAGAGCCACTCTCTTAGTTTCACAGTTTCAATCAGTATGACCTAAAAGTTTCATGTGTCATATGTAGATAAATGACTCATAATTAGTTAAAGGAATTCAAAACTTAAGAAGTGAGCAACTCTCACTCTCTCCTTATCCAATACAGACATGCACATCTTGCTCATTCCTATGCAGAGGCTTGTGGTTTCACACACTACTGGATTCTTGCTGATTATCCCATGGCTGGAAATGGAATAAAATTTTACTATTATAGGTGAAGCCACCACTACTTATTGAGTGGTTTTAAATGGACTAATGATTTAGCACTCTAGAAGAACTAAATGACCAAACATTCATGCTCTAGTTGAATGCCAAAGATAAGAAATTTTTGGTCTTACTTATCTATTGTTTGTGTTGCTACTTTCGTATGGTTTAGGCAGTTGATAACTTCCACATGTTCATCTAATTGAAGCATGGCATTTGCTACTGTGATATTTTCCAGAAACACTTTTCTTTTTGCAACTGTTCATCGTATTTTTTTTTCTTGTTGTGCATTTCTTTCTTTTCTTTAGTGGGACCTTTTTAACAGGATATTAATACAAATTACTAAAATGCATAATTTTGAAATTATGTATGCTTGAAAATGTTAATGGAAAGATATCTAACTTAATAATCTTTTTGGGCTTAATGGCATCAAGTAGCTATTGAACTGGTAAGTTTTGATGGATGTTCCCCTGATTCATCTATATTCCTTGATGGATCAGAGTCACTATGTGTCTTTCAGTTTTTGATTGTAAAGACTAGCTGACATTTTTCCTTGATGAAATATGCTTTAGATGGTGGTCTCCAAAAACTGTTGCTGTGGTGACCGGAAGTAATAGAGGGATTGGATTTGCGATTGCTAGACAACTTGGAAGGCATGGCTTGCATGTTATCATTACATCAAGACACAGTGATGAAGGTCAAGCTGCAATGCTTTTGTTGCAAAAGGAAGGATTAAATGTTAATCACCATCCATTGGATGTTCTTGATTCTACATCTGTCAAACTATTTGCTGAGTGGATTCTTGAGAATTATGAGGGACTGGATATTTTGGTAAGATAGATCTCATTCTTCAATTGAAGGCAGTGGTTGTTCCTTTGCGATGGAAAAGTTTATTTTTGAAATTCTTTGAATTTTGAGCTGTTTTTATTTGGCTCGCACTTACGTTTGGAGCATAAACCATGTATGTCATCTCATAGCTAATACCAATCTTGTAAAGAGCATATCATAACATGCATTGGTTGTTCCAATAGTTACATTGTATTGTAACTGTTGAATTAGGTGGTCTTTTGAATATTGAAGAGTTTGATTCGAGTAGTGGACTAATCTTGTAATTTGTTATCTTATCCTAGTTCTCATTTAACCTGAGAATAGGGCCGACTATTGGAACAACGAAAAGATTTTTTTTTCTCTCTCTCGTTCTCAACTGCTTCTTCTCTCTCTTCTTGCTTCCAGCAACATGGTATCAGAGCCCAACCCTTCTTGGAACTGACACTTTTTTCTCTCCCTCATCATCTTGCCCATCTTCTTCCTCTTCTTCTATTATCGTTGGGGATTTTGTGGGTAAAACTTGTGGATCGTGCATATTGGGTCTTGATCTAGGGTTTTCTTAACAAAAGATGAAAACCCTAGATTGATGCCTTGTTGAAGTGGACGTGGTTGCAAAATAGCTAATGGTCCTTGTCGCTGGTCACTTCTACTAAGCGTGGGAACAACAGAGTATTCTTCATTGACGCTGGTCACTTCTGCTAAGCATGGGAACAACAAAGTCTTCTTCCTTGTCGCTGGTAACTTATGCTAAGCATGGAAACAACAAAATCTTCTTCCTTGTCGCTGGTAACTTATGCTAAGCTTGGCAACAACAGTAAATGTTAAAAGTGATTTTTTATCATGTCTGTGGAATATATATAATCAGTCTTCAAGTTGATGCGTGGTAATAGTAGTAACTATTAAAAGTGATCTTTTATCATGTCTGTGGAATATATGAGCAGTCTTCAAGTTGTGGCATGGCGTGAATGTTATGACTGGTACATGTGGAATTAAATGAGGCATGGAAAAGATACCTATGATAACCTGCTTCTTGTCTGCTGTGGACCAGCTCTCTACGTTATAAAGTGAAATTTTTTTTAGCAGAAAGCTTCTTAGCAACAGTTTATTGCTTTAACTACTGCTGTGTGTTCTACTTACTGCTCACGGTTGCTGCATATTCTACTTACTGCTGCGTGTTCTACTTACTGCTCACTGCTGCTGCATATTCTACTTACTGCTACGTATTATAGTCAGACTGTGTGGTTCAGACAACCCTAAGATCGAGTCTCATACTGAATACAAAGTTGTTGGGAATCCATTTTTCTATGCTTCGACTGTGAAATTAGATGGTCAAAACTATGAAATTTGGTCGTGTATGTTCATGATGTCTGTAGTAGGACATCGGAAAGACCATATCATTGAAGAAGATGAACCAAATGTTAAAACAGTAAAGTATATCACATGGAAAGAAGATAATAGTATTGTTATGTCGTGGATTATGAACAGTGTGCAGTCTGATATCGCTCCTACTCTTGCTTACTATACAACTGCTAAACACGTGTAGACTTTTTTGAGACACACCTATTCTCATGACAAGAATGTTTCAAAAATTTACAAGTTGAGGAGGAGTTACTCAAACTGCAGCAAGGTGACTTGGAATTATCTCAACACTTTGCTTCAGTTATAGCAGTGTATGAACGATTGAAGGCTCTTCGACCTCCATGTCAGGCATGTTACAAGACTCATTTTGAGCAGACAATGGTGGCAAAGTTCTTGGCTGGTTTGTCCCATAAATATGAGGTAGCTAAAGTTCAGATGCTTACTGGCATAGAAATTCTAGATCTTGCTGAGGCATATAATAGACTCAGTAGATTGGTTGTATCTCTCTCTTAGCCCTAAGGTGAGTCTCCTGCTGCTGCGCTGGAGGACGTGGACATGCTACAAGAGGAAGTGGCTCAGGTCGTGGTGTAGGGGGCAGAGGGAGATTTCAGTATGTACACTGTGGCAAATTGGAACATTTAGAAGATAGATGTTGGGACAAACATGGTTGTCCAGC